>NW_026934447.1:0-60866 GCF_032062105.1 Saccostrea cuccullata
ATTCTGCAAACCACAAAGTCATGATCTATCATCTCCAATAAGTCTCCAGTTCATATCCTCAGCCATTTTCGATAAAAGTGCGCGACAAAATCGCATTTTAAAATCAGGAAATCGTCCATAACTTGGCACCGAAAGTGAATTTACCAAAAAAAATTACAGACTGCACAACTTCATATAATGACGCATATTTTGTGAAAGTTTCGCTGAAATCCGCTGAATAGTTTTCGAGAAATCCCGTCCACAAAATTTTGTCAAAAAAAGAATAATAATAATAATAATAAGAAACAATACAATCACTATAAGGTCTTCCGTGAAGACGGAAGACCTTAATAATAAATAAGAAACAATAGAATCACTATAAGGTCTTCCGTGAAGACGGAAGACCTTAATAATAATAAGAAACAATACAATCACTATAAGGTCTTCCGTGAAGACGGAAGACCTTAATAATAATAAGAAACAGAGTAAAACAATATGTTCCCCAACTTCGTTTGGGGAACAAGAATAAGATGTACTTGACAAAACTGCAAAGGCCTAAGAAGAGCAAAAATTTGCAAGGACACAAAAACAGTTTTATACGCTATTTTCTTAAATATTAGCGGTCTTGTTGTTCAAATACATATATAGGGAGGAAGTCCAATTTCTGGAGGAGTCTAGTAAGCAAAATATTTGCCAAAAAATTGAAAGGTTTATGAGAGGAAGGAAACAGAATAAGGAATTCACTACATAAAATTTCTTCCTGACAGCGTCCAAAACCACAGGCCATGAAGAGTAAAGGAGTTTAGGGGTAAACAGAAAGTTAATGTTTTGTCACATCAACAGTATTCGCCAGATTTTTCAATCTTTGACTTGTTTCATTTCCCAAACTTAAGAAAACACCTTTCAGAAAGGTCCTGTGGTCAAAAGGAACGGGATATTGAAGATAAAACAAAATACAAAAAAAAAAAAACCTGAATTGAGTCGGTCCGACCCAGCTCAAGGATTATTTGAATGATTTCACTTGGCGTCTCCTCTCACAGAAATAGCCAAGATCCCGGGTGTAAATGAACAAACTTATAATCGGTCCAACGTCATTCGAGACTCTGCCTCCTCAAACTTCGATGGTTGAGGTTTAGCGAAAAAGCTTCATATAGGCCGGAGTCCAGGATGAGGTTGACCTGGTTATAATACAGTTATGAGACTGCATCTTTCAAAAAATGATAATTCAATGCTTAAATGATTACAAATATGAAAGTGATAAACAGAGTGACCAGTGATATTTAATGTTTGTCAGTTAGTTAAAAAATGACCTCTAAAAATTTCATTATGCACAAATACCTTTTTAAAATTTTTGTATGAATTCATCTTTCATTACAAAGAATGAGATTTTAAAAATAATTCACTCATTTGTAATCAAGTACTTTAATTGTAAACTCAGTATATTTTCTTCCGTTTTCAATCACTACAGCTGGTTTTAATCACAAACTGTTACAGTCGATTACGGTTCATTGATACTCTCATAAGAGATATCTTTCTTCATGCCATACATATTTATTATTCCTTTATGTATTAGACAAGTTGAAGTGTCTTTTTTATCCAATTTTGCCCCGCAAGCTATGCTTTCATTGTTTGTATTTTACTTATAAAATAGATCTATTTTAGAAATTCATTCAGGTTCGAGCAACATTTTATAAAAGTCAGAGCTCCAGATAATTTTTTTACCCCAAAGTGTATTTACTCCCTAAATTTCAAATCAATGCAGATTTTGATTTTCATTTAAAGGGTCTCAGAGTATTTTGTTAATATATAAGTATTTTGGAAGAGGAAACAAGTAAATTCAAAGAATCGTGGTCCCCCGCTTTCAGTGTCTTTGTGGGTGAGATATCAATTTTATGATATATTGTGTCTAATATGAACACCCTATCATATGCACATGTCAAGTATGAAAGCCCTATCTCTTCTCAATATAAGGAACAAAACATGTTTGTGAAACACTGGTAACCCCGTATGGCAAAATAAAGAAGATTTAACTTTTCTTAAATGCAAATTAAATATATTATTACCCGAAATAGGATTTTCAGACAAGAAATACTATTGTGAAATACAAATCCCTAACACCACCTGTTCAAATGTT
This sequence comes from Saccostrea cuccullata, assembly GCF_032062105.1. NCBI lineage: Eukaryota > Metazoa > Mollusca > Bivalvia > Ostreida > Ostreidae > Saccostrea > Saccostrea cuccullata. Next base: position 2,114 of record NW_026934447.1, read on the forward strand.
ATGGTCAAGGATAACTTTTTTAAAGGTAGGTCAAACTCTAAAGTGAAAGGATCTGAGTTGTTGATTTCTTAAGAAAGGTCACAAGTAATTCATATGTGAATGATGAAAACCCGAACCCTAACTGTTCAAAAGTCACGGCCAAGGTAATTTTTTTTAAAAAGAAGGTCAGTCTCCAAGGTCAAGGGTAAAAGTTCTTGGTATCCAATGAAAGGTTTTCTCAAAAGGATTACATATGTGAAGTACGACAGGCCGAGCCCTTACCATTCAAAAGTTATGGTCAAGGTTAAAGTTTTTTCATAAGTATGAAAATCTCCAAGGTCAAGGTCAAAAGGTAAAAATTGTTGGTATCCAATTAAAGGTCTTGCTACAAAGAATACATATGTGAAATATGAAAGTCCAAGTTTCTACCATTCAGAAAATATGGCCAAGGTTAAAGTTTTTTCATAGGTACGAAAATCTTCAAGGTTAAGGTCACAGTTGTTGGTATCCAATGAAAGGTCTTGCCACAAAGAATACAAATGACATTATGTGAAGTATGAAAGTCGTAATATCTACCATTCAAAAGTTGTGACCAAGGTCAAAGTTTTTGAAAAGTAGGTCAAACTCCAAGATCAAGGTCAAAGGGTCAAAGTTCTTTGTATCCAATTAAAGGCCTTGCCACCAAGAATACATGTGTGAAATATGAAAGCCCTAGCTATTACTGTTCACAAGTTATTGTCAAGGTTAATGTACAGAAATCTCCAAGGTCAAAGTCAGAAGGTATAAATTGTTGGTATCCAATGAAAGGCCTTGCAACAAAGAATACATATGAGAAATATGAAAGTCCTAGTTTCAACCATTCAAAAGATATGGCCAAAGTAAAAGTTTTGAATGTTTGTGTTAAAGTGGATCGAACGCCAAGGTCAAAAGATCAAATTTGGTGGCACCCAAACAAAGGTCTTGTCACAATTAATACACATGTGAAATATGAAAGTCATAGCTTCAATCAAAAGTTATGAGCAAAGTTAAAGTTTTTTTGACGGACGGAGAGACTGACAAACTGACAGACGGAGAGCTAGACAGACTGACAGACAGACGAATGAGATTTAATGTCCCCTCGCTTTGGCGAAATATAAATTTTGAAATAATAATAAGTGTTCAGAGGGATTATAAACCTTAACAAAGATCATATTTTTAAAAAAAACCTAGAATGGCAACAGTTTATCACCTACTGAGTTTATTATGTCCTAACCTGATTACTGGTTACAGTTTTCATAAAGGATGTCAATAACACAATAAGGTACAGCATACTCCGATAAGGGAGATAACTCTTAATAACATAAATGTCTATCATTTCTTGATAGATTTGCCAATTTGAAGTGTCAATAACAAAAAGTCCCAAAAATTTGCTGTTCATTATACTACTATCGCGAATCCGACTGTGGGACGTGGAGACCAGTTCTTCGGATGAGACCGTATAGACCGAGATCCCTTGTTTCAGTATAGGTACTGGCACGAAAAAGAACCCTCACTGCTAAATGGTTCTGAGTGTCGTGTAAAGAATAAAATATATATGGACATCTCCATATGAGTGATTTTTTTTTGTTTTCACGTAATTTTTTGAGTCTGCTGCTCATAAAATTGTGAAAATTTTGTCTCCTTTATAATAACCAAACAGCTAACTGAAATTAAAGTTTTATGAAAAAAAATTATCTACTGTAAAAGTACCTTATAACATAATGATTACTAATCAACTTCTAAATAACTCTGTATAAAAATTGAGTTCTCACCATTTTGTTTCATTCAGGGCTATTTGTTTTTCGTTTTTCAAATACCTGTGTAGTTTTTTTTTCAAAGAGTGGAGGCGGAAAAGCAACCTAAGATGAAACTCTCTTGACTTCAAAAATCAGAAAATATAATCTATAGTAAGTACCAATGAACTCGCCACTTCCTATGATTTTGATGCAAAATTTCAACAATTGTCAATTTCAGAAGAACATTTAAATGGGTACAGTTTATTCCCAAAACATCATAATGTGTCATCAAAAACATTGTTCTAATATGAATAAATTGAAAAAGTACCCAACCATGATCTTCGTAAAACCAACTTTTAACAGAACTGTACTTCAATTTTTTTTATTTTGAGGGTTAAGTACACGTTATTCCAATAATTGTATAAAAAAAGAGGCCCATGGGCCACATCGCTCGCCTGAGTAAATTTGGTGATGCCATTCTTTAACAGATTTCCTCCTTTATAATACCTATTGTCGCCTCGCCATATCCCCGCTTCCCCATGTCACAATTTTAACAATTTAGAATTTACACTACCCAATGATGATTCCACATAAGTTTCAGCTTTTCTGGCCCAATGATTCTTCAGAAGAAGATTTTCAAAGTTTTTTCCTATATATTTCTATGTAAAACTTTGATTCCCTATTGTGGCCCCGCCAAACCCCCGGGGGTCATGGTTTTAACAATTTAGAATTTACACTACCCAAGGTTGCTTCAACATTAGCTAAGCTTTTCTAGACCAGTGGTTCTTGAGAAGAAGATTTTTAAAGTTTTTCCAATATATTTCTATATAAAATTTTATTCCCTATTTTTGCCCCACCCAACCCCCGGGGTCATGATTTTAACAATTAATAATGTACACTACCCAAGAATGCTTCCACATTAGTTTTAGCTTTTCTGGACCAGTGGTTCTTAAGAAGATTTTTAAGTTTTTTCTATATATTTCTATGTTAAACTTTGATTCCCTATTGTGGCCCTGCCAAACCCCCGGGGGTCATGATTTTAACAATTTAGAATCTACACTATCCCAGAATGCTTTCACGTAAGTTTCAGTTTTTTAATCACCCCACCCTATTTTTGTCTTTTCTTGATTATCTCCCCTTATGAAGGGTCTTGGCCCTTCGCCCTTCATTTTAACAATTTAAACTCCTTTTTACCTTGGATGCTTTGTACCAAGTTTAGTTAAAATTGGCTCAGTGGTTCTTGAGAAGAAGTCAAAAATGTTATGAAAAGTTAACAGACGAACGACGACGGACAAAATGTGATCAGAAAAGCTCAATTGAGCCTTCGGCTCTGATGTGAGCTAAAGATAATGTAAGAGAAAGTGAATAACTCACGCTTTTTAAATTTTTTTTTTCAGATCATTTTGAATACATATGATTTGACTGTAATAATTTCTTAGAAAATTACAGGAAAACCTATTTGTTCAAGTAACCAGTCACTTGGTTTTATAATTTACTACTCACTGCTTATTAAAGTTTATCTGATGCCATCCCCAGTATAAACAAATTATTCTATAAACCTTCTTTTCCTTTATGGTGTTATTATATTTCCTTGGCAAATATGATTTTAAAGATGTAATTCAATAAAGAAATCAAAATACCGGGGTAATCTGCAATTAAACCTTTTTATTGTTCACAATCTTCATTGCTCAATCATTCAAAGTTATTTGTGATGGGTTTCAACGAATATAAAAAAGGGTTACTCATTAATATTTAGAAATAACATGTTGTGTTAATAATGTAATCTGATTCAAATAAAATCGACAAAATTGAATACAAAAGTAATACTTTCCTTCAAAAATCTTTTCTTATGAGTGAAAAAGTTAAGTGTCCATCTGACAAAGTGAATTGTAATGACACAAGTCTTCAGCCAATTCATAAAAATAAAGAAAAAAGTTTTACTCTACATGTAACAAAACTACATCGGTCATGGAAAAAAAACACTATCAATCTACAATATCCGTTTACTGTGTGAAGTTGAAAGAACATGAAATACTATACTGTACTTTCTCTGCTTTAGACTGCCTTTAAAGCATCTCCGCATAAAAAAAACTACAAAAAGGCCGCAATATACTGAACCACATATATATCTGCACCAGTCAACAATAGACATAAGTCTTCAGTTTATCAAAAACTGCACGAGATGAAAATAAAACTTGAAAATAGATGAAAAAACATCAATGGACAACATAATACAAAACCCATCTTTTTCTTCTTCAATTGCTAATTCACATTACTGGAACAATTAGAGTTGTCACCAAATACCTATCAAAATATCTACATCGTATTACTTTTTTTCTGATTCAATTTTTTCCTATCAAAACATAATAATTTTTTGATTTTTGAATACATTGACAATAACCCTCAATATATATCAAGGTGACCACTTTATATAAAATAAAATGCATATTCCTTTTCACAACAGACATAAAAGTATGAGATTGAATATGTATTATCTAGTACACGCACATCACGCAAAAGCTGGACAACAAACTCTGAACTATTGAATTCATTTCAGGTACACACAGTGATGTTCATCTGGGAGATTGTATTTACCCTGACTGTATACATAACAACAATCAGGGAGAGGCTTTGTTTCCAAAAGAGAAATTTGTGCAACATAGGCAGCTTAATGACACCACCATAGTGCTTGACCTTTTCCCTGGAGCCTACCGCCTACCTACTGGAGCAGCGTGACACTGGCGACCCCATATGGACCAGAACTCGGTCCAGCCACCGTAGCGGAACGTTCAGGCGAATTTCAATCCAGCAGGGCATACTGGTCACAGTCTGTCTCCTGTAAGCAGAGAATTAAGGAATGACTCTATATAACTTGGCGCTTTCAAAATTTAACACAATCAGGGGAAGTTGAGTTGTTTGGTCCTGACTTTTCCTCGCACAAAATTAATATCTCAAATGAATCTTACTTTCTGTCAATATGATTCTCCTTTGAAAATTGTTCCTATGACCCAACCTAGTTTGTTTCCATAGAAAAGATAGGATGATACTTCCAGTAAAGCTTGTTTAGTATGAACACAAATATTGTGAATTCAGGGATATAGTGAAGTTATAATGGATCCCTACTTATGTAAATTTAAGGAATTCCTTGTACAGATATAGCAAAGCAATTTCATAGGTCCTAATGACTTTGTTTTAATAAAAATTTACTGAAAATGAAATAAAGAGTTCATCATGTGTACTTACCTATACTCAGCTCCCCAGCCCTTGACAAAACTCATACGAATGGTACACATCCTAGTCAGCTGGTACACAGACTCAAAGCCCTGATTGACGGACTGGGTAAGCAGCGTAGCAAACTCCAGGTTATTAAAAATCTTCAGCCTACTACCTTCAATAGAAAGCATTTACAAAATTAATGTCCAAAACTAGACTAAAGTTATTGCTGAGTCAAAAAAATACCATGGACAGTATTCTCTAATAAATCACAAAATTATAATTAAATTATAAGACCAGAACCACATGTAGCTCATGCAGCTTCAAAAATAAATTCAGAGTTCAGTAAAAGGACAATTAAGTTGAGGCATAGGATGTCATTAAATTTTCTGTTTTTTTTTTTAAATAAAGATTCCACAGAATTATTACACATCAAATGTTCGAACTGGGTATATTTCTTTCTCATTTTTTTTTTTTACTTTTCAGACTCCATTTGAATTGATAGAACAAAAGTGTGGATTTACAACCATTTGTTTTAATGAACAGATATGGTGTCCTGAACCCCAAAATTCTTCTGAGACACATGATATTGTGTTTTAACGTCTCATCTGAAGGGTCTGTCCAGGCGTCCAACTGTGGGATTCAAACCAGCTATGTAGGGATAACTCCTTACTAAAACTAGAGAAAACGCTCTAACCCCTATACCATGTAAGCATCCATTCATGTATGTTGGACTCACCTTTAGGTATTTTATAGACTGTTGCTGGGGGCCAACCATGAATCTGATTACAGATGGGGCTGTGTACAAACACCTCACTCTCACTGCGGCATTCCGCAAAAACCTCGCCTCCAATATAGTACAAACGTACACCTTTACCTGTAAATATACACCCAAGATAGGACAGACGCATACCCTTACCTATAAATAGACACCAAATGTAGAACAAATGCACATCTTTGCCTACAAATACACAACCAATGTAGTGCATAAGCAAACCTTATATAAACCTATATGGCGGGGTGTCATATTTATCTTCTGAGTTAAGTTGATACTAACCTATTTGGCGGCGTGTCACCTCTATCTATAAAACTGATAGTTCTACTGATACTAACCTATGTGGCGACTGCTAAGTTCTACTGATACTAACCTATTTGGCGACGTGTCACCTCTATCTGCTAAGTTCTACTGATACTAACCTATGTGGCGACGCATCCTCTCTTTCTGCTGAGTTCTACTGATATTAACCTATGTGGCAGCGTGTCATTTCTATCTACTGTTTTCTGTTGATACTTACCTATGTGGTTGCGCGTCATCTCTACTAGCTGAGTTCTGTTGATGTTGGACAGTAGTCCTAGACAGAAGCGTTCAGGATTGGAAGGAAAAGTAAATCCATCCACAGTAAGCGAGGGCTGAGAGGCATGAAATGTATCGCCGACGCGATTATTCAATTCATAGTATGTAGTAGAACACCAGTATGGAGGGTCTATATAGGACACTAGCTCAGCATCTGAAGATATCAAGATAACAGTTTGATTATTATGTCGAATAAAATATTCCTTTGGTCACCTTGTGTCATATTATTCTGTTGAAGATTTTCAGTTTCAGAGCAAAACATTCCTAACCAGTGCTTACACTGTGATGTCATCTAATGCTAATGTGACATCATTTGTAAGGCTCCTTGTGAGGTCATTTAAAACTGGGTATTAGGAATTCCTTAGTAAGAGACTATTATTTAATCCTATCAACTTGTTTTCTTAATAATGCTTTAGAAAAGTATGGACAAGTGAAGAGACTTAAAAAGCAGAATAAAAATTTTAAAATACTGTAAAATCATATATTTTCATTGGGTCAAATTTTCGTGATTTGAAGACATAATATGGATTCATGGGGTTTAAATGTCGTGGATGAAGAATTCTAGAGTAGTTATGTATGTAAAATTTTACATTTCGTGGTAGACATAAATTCGTGGGTCTCTTCATACCTCGAAAACAACGAAAATTAGACCCCTACGAAAAATAGTGATTTACATTAGATTGAGCAAATCTGAATAGCGAATTTTTATTTAACGGGAAAAACATGTCTGGCACGTGTTGTATGCACATATTTCAAATTAGCATTCTTTTCTCCAATTATTCATCATTTTAAGGAGTCATCCGCGTGGCGCAGTGGTTAGAGCATCTGCTCGAGAGTCGCAAAGTAAGGAATCAATCCTTACGTCGCGGGTTCGAATCCCACTATGGGACGTGAAGACCGGTCCTTCGGATGAGACCGTATAAACCGAGGTTCCGTGTCGCAGTAGGTGCTGGCACGAAAAAGATCCCTCACTGCTCAATGGCCCTAAGTGCTGAGTATAGGAAAAAAATTGTAGCTCTCCACCGGCAAGTGGTGGCGTCTCTATAGGAGTGAAAAATTCTCGAGAGGGACGTTAAACAACATACAATCAATCAATCATTTTAAGGAACCTCCAAGAGGCTTTTCTCTTTTGTGTCCTAATGACGCCATAAAACTTTTAATAGACAATGTTGAATGGCTGTAAACCAAAAAAAAGGAACAATGAAAATGCAAACACGTACGGTGTAATTGTTTTGTTAATTATAGAACTTAATGGAAAAGAAATGCTTGCTCTAGCTTTGAGTTAGTTGGATATGTCAGGGCATTTACGATAGTTTATGTTTCAAACTGTCCTTAATGTCCCTGGGAAAAGGACAATTATGTTCTATTTTATAGATCAGCCCGTAAATGGACTGATATCAATTCCTTCGCTGGGGGGAGGGTGACACAAATCAGGAGCTGTGCATTTAGAATCAAATCAAGTACCTGTCCATGAGTTAATGGTAGTAATTAACTAATAAAATCACCATATCTGCCACCCCCCCCCAAAAAAAAATTCACTGGCCCTATTTATTTTAAGTATAAAAAAGAAAGTTGTAATTTTCCACCTCTTATTCTTTCAGTATTTTACTCTAGATATCCCAAATATAAGGATCTCTAAAAGTAATTTCTTAAATTGGTACAAGATTAACTATTTGAGTCAACATGCAGCAGCAAAACAATTAGTCAGGAATTTTTTCAGCAATACAAATGTATGTAAAACCAGATACATAAAAATATGATTCTGGTAAAACATATTTCCAATATTTAAAAAAAAAGAATATATTAATCTACATCTTCCAAAAACTATTTTGATATCAATATAATAAAATAGAAAAACGGCATGCATTTAATTTGTTTTAAAAGGTACGTAAGATTTAAAATTACAATTAATAATAGTAATCAAGTTTTTTATCTATTATATAAGTGATTTTTTTATGTACCTATATCTATGGCTAGAACATATTTTTACTACGATGCACGACTGACATATGTACATGAATATGTATTTATTATTATTTTTTTTTTAATTTATTATTTATTTATTCAAATAAAATGTATTCTTTTAGTTCTTTTAGTTCTTTAATGTGAGATAATGTGATATTACGTGATTTCAGGAAAACAAAAACAGAAAGTGCAAATAACGTGTATATAAAATGTAAATCACGCCTGCTTGAACATCAATAAAAAAAATAATTAATGCATAAATTTCGCTGTCCATTGATTCTAACTATCTCCGAACCTGACCAGCAGTGTGCAATCATGCGTGAAGTGACTTCCTGATACCGTAGCATAATATTCACATATACCTTTCTTGAATGAGGTCACAGGTCATCAATGGAGTTGTGAAGTGGTCAGTGTAAGGGCTCTGAAAATTTTTGTATTTAACAACGATATATTCTCCTGTCCGGGTCAGAAATTGCCAGGTAACATCTACCCGTATATGTATTGACTGACTTTTAAATAACAATATGTGCATTACATGTATTTTACTATTTTGATTACTTTGTGACCGTTTTATTGTTTCTCTATAAGGACAACTCTGGAGCTGAGCTGCACTCAAGTTAGGTTTTGGGTTATGTCTGTGTAGTCATGTCTCTCTCAGATACGGTCCAGAGAATGGCCGAGTCAAATTCACTTATCTATGGGAACACTTCCAACCCCAGTAATAGTGACGGTGAAGTATCATTGCACTAAATTCACCCGTTACTCGTAACACAAAAGTAAGTGATCTGGATTCAGAAATAAAGACCACACGTAACAAATGCAAAGATCTTGAGTCAAATGTTAGTTCTTTGAGGTTAGTGTTTGACTCTGTGAAGGATAATGCGGAAGCGGCTAAGAAACAGGCTGAAAGTAATAAAAACTAGAGCAAAGCTCGTTGCAAAGCAACGAGTAGGTCTTCCGTCCTGTTTGACAGAAGTAACTTTCATTTCTTACAAAAATGAGTAATAACACCCAAAAATGGTTTAAGTCTTCTAAATCTATGTTAATTAATGCAAAAATAAGCCAATTTACTACTTCCGGTTAGACCGGAAGTGACGACGACAGACGGAAAATCAATTTTTATGCTCCCAAGGACAATTGTTACTCAAAACCTTGTCAAGAACGGCAAAAATACTTTTTTCCGAGTACTTCCGGTTTGGCCGTAAGTGACGTCACTGGACGTTTTTTGACAAGCCCAATAGATTAAGCTTGACATTTTGAACAACTTTGCTTCTTTGATGTATAACAAATTTTCAATACTTTTAAATATATTAGGAAAAAAATTCTGACCCCACTAGATCCCTTATTTTAGGGGCCAGTCCTTTTTTCGAGATATCATTTGAAGATCTTTTAATTTTGCACAAATTTTATTCTTCATCTTTTAACAAAATATTTACAAGTAAAAAGATATCATAGAGAAAGTTTTAGAAATTTTGAAACTCTCAATATGACTTTCAGACCATACCGAGCGTTAACGTGCAGCGTTTCCGGTGAAAGTTAACAACACAATGCAACTCTACATATGTTGCTCTATCTCCCCTATAAGTTTCATCTTTCTGTAATGAGCGGTTTTATTAAAGAGCAGCGGACAAACTGACCCTAAAAAATCACAAAACTGCCAAAATCTTCGAAACGGAAGTGACGTCATGAAAATAAAAATAGGGGTATCGAGATTTTTTAATGTTCTATCATACCTGAAAGTTTAATAAAAATCTAATGAGCTGTTTTTGAGAAATCGCGTGCACAAAATCGGTAAGGAAAAAAATAAGTAGAATAGTGAAAAAGAAATCAACGAATAACAAGAAGGTCTTCCGCTGAAGACGAGAGACCTTAATTACACAAGAGAGCACGTTCTGAACGAATAGCAGCACAAAGACAAACTGAGAGAGATCTGCAATTATTGAATAAAGAAAATGCAGAAATTAGATACTCTATCATCGTATAACACAATTAGCCAATGTGTTTGGATTAAGAAGACTTTTGTAAGTTCACAGTTTTACTATAAAGTCACAGCAAAGGTAACAAACAGTGGTACAGGTACATGGTAAGTTCAACTACAAAGATCTCGGAGCCAAGATGGTGAAAGCTCACATAGTCATTGCATCACATAGGTCTCAGAGCTAAGTTCGTAAAAGCTCTCATAGTTCGTCTCGGAGCTAAGATGTTAAAAGCTATTGATACTCAGTGCGCACATCTTTTGTACAAGAAACTGCATCATAGGGTTCACATATTTATATAATAGTGTTGCATTATGCATGTACTATGCCTAAATAGTAGGCAGGGTTTGACACATGGTGCACGAGCCGGAGGCGAGTGCACTATGTGTCAAACCCTGCCTACTATTTAGGCATAGTACATGCATAATGCAACACTATTGTTATTATTATGCTGACTGTTGTAATTATTTATGCGGCAATCTATTTGACTTTTTCCTGAAAATATCGGTGCTTAAACAGCGCACCTGCAAGAACTAATTCAAAATATTCATGCTAAAATTGTTTGCATGCTTAGTTATTTTGGTTACTAGTATTTTCTCTAAATAAGTCGGGATTTTCTGTCCCAAAGCAACACATCTTTATTTTCTGTTTTGTTCGTAAGCCTTATTTGTTTGCAGACGTCGATTCTCATTGATAATTTTCTTTTACATCCTTCAATCAAGCGTCATATAAAAAAGCGTTTTAATGACCCTATAAAATCAGTTCATCTAACGATCTGTATGTAATTAGTTTGAAAGTTTGTTGTACACATTAATCTAAAGTTCCTTAGAATAATATAACTGTTTTCAAATAATATTTGTCTATTTTCTCCTTCTTGTGTCAATTGTATAAATTAAGTTTATATATTTAATAAAAATATACCAAACAGTGATCGTCTCTATGGCGTAATCGATAAGGCATCGGACTGACAATCTCATGGTCGTGAGTTCGATCCCCGGCATGTGCATGGAAGAATTTTATTCAGTAAATAAAGCCGTGCACTATTTCGGCATAGTATGCTTACGCTATATAAATCCTTAGACCACTATGCGAGAATAGTAGGGTATGGGTTATATAGAGACAAACTGACAGGAAGCATAATAATTGGTAATAGCAATTAGTTAGTTAGAGTGTCACTTCATTAATATTAATATTGTCCGCCCCTCACTGAAGCTCTGTCTCCCATCTCCTTATAGGATACGGCAATGTCCTCTGTTTACATTAACATTTGCATTTTGCACATTCTTCAGTTAATTGGATGGCTGCAGGTTTGCACAAAGTCTGATTGGAAGTGTCAATGTTCGAGAACAACACATCGTAAAAACTAATTGTCCGTCAAATGAAGACGCTCTGTTATTGCATTCTATCTCCCAGAGTTTGTAAACAAGTTCGTAATTAAGATATGATTGTCCGTCGCTCTACGCACTGATAGTATCAATTATAATTCATAACACAATATTGAACTATAGATAAATGTACTGTACAAATTAATATATCAATTAAACTTATAATCTATACGCTCATTCTGTTACAATCGACCTAAAAGCCATATCCTTTAGAGACAATTTAGTGTTTTCAGGCATTCCAGAACTTAAAGGAGAGGACACAGAGGAGGTTCTGCAACTTTTTCTTTACAATTTAAAGAAATTTAAGATTGGCTACGAACTTTCATTTGAACGGTCCACAGGATGGGAAAGACCCAGAAATATTGTTGCAAAATTCACATATTTCAAGGACAAGGAATACTTTAGAAGCAAAGCGCCACATAGACTCCATGGATGTAACATTTGGGTAAATGAACAGTTCCCAGTAGAAATCGAGAAGAGGAGGGAAAAAAAATCTACCCCGTTATGAGACAAACGAGATTAGACAAATGTACAACCAAGTTAGTCCGGGATGTGCTATATATAAACGGGAAAGAGTAAACACCTCAATCTCTACTGATAACAGAGCTGACGGAAGAAACAACATCCTACATATCCTTCGGGCAGAAATCACATGGAAATAGGTGGAATCAAATCAGCAAACACCTAGGGGCGAACGACCATCCCAGAAGCCATCCAGACCGCACTGACGCCTAGGGGGCGCAGGAGAGCAGACGTACTTCCACAAATTGTGAAGACTCTTTACTGACATCTGATCTAACGGAAAACACTTTGAATTTTCTATCTTTAAATGTCTGTGGAATCAAAAACCGTCTCAATTATACCGAAATTAAAGAATTTATTACCCAATACGATATATCAACTTTCTCTGAAACAAAGATAGATAATTCTGATGAAATTGATATTCCAGACTATACAACATTTATGAAAAAACAGAAATAAGCTTTCAAAAGTAAGATCGGGTGGATTGATATTAGTAGTTCGTGATGAAATCATTAAGGTAGGATTCTTCTCTGGTTTCTGACTAGATGAAACTTTCAAAGTATATTTGCTTATATGTCTTATATATTTAGGTATAAGGGATTTAAAAGACCATATTATTCTTTCCTCATCACAATTGTACAACTTTAAATGGTTCACTGCGCTTGAAAACTAACAGGTACTATATTTTTGGCGGAATGGTGGCGTATGAAAATATCTTCTGCCTCTTAAAATTATAATAGAACAATGAATTTAGTTATAATTTTTACACAATCAAAGACTTGAAGCAATTTTCAAATGTCCATAAAAAATATTTTTTTCTCTCTTAGTAAACGATCAAAACTTTTTGTTTTTGTATAATTTTGTACATTTATAAGACTACTTTGTTAGATGTGAAAATAAGAAAAAGTTAAATATAGGAAGCATATGAAAATAACTTATATATCCTAAAAAATTAAGAAAAAACAGAAAATTCAGATTAGCCAATGTCCAGTTTAGTTAAATTATCTATATAAATTTGGTAATATCATGCTATAGACCCGATATAGTAATATCTTTTTATGCAAAAAGAACAATCTTTAAACTTCTAAAATAGAAGAAAGCATCACATGATTGGCAGCAGTATTTTTTTATTCATAATGTCAAGGAAAAAGATAATGACCTTGACCTGACCTTGCCTCTAATATACGGTCAAAGTTAATCTCACTGATACTATCACTTACTGATATTGTCTTCTTGATTCTGTGAAAATTTCCTTCAATTTTTAAATACAAGAAATATGAGAAGAATCCTACCTTAAGTATATAAAGATTGTAAATACTGATTGCAAATATGTGCTCTTATTTAAGTTATAAATAAGTCACTTTTTCAAACATGTGAAGATTTGATCTGCGGAGTTGTGTATATACTACCTGAATCTATTAAATATTCTTGTACAGATTGTTATAAAGAAATTGAGCAAGAACTCATCGGTGTTTCAACAGACAAAAACATGTATGTTTAATAGGAGATTTTAATGCTAGAGTACGGAATTTAAAGGCTTATTTTACTGCAAATATTTTTTGACACATGTTAACCATTCAGGTGCATTTGAAGCCTCTATGTTATCAAGGGCTTTTATTTTTGAAAAATATGATATTCCTTTGCTAGATAGCTCTGTTGAAGATACAATTGCCAACAATTTTGGCTATAAATTAAAAGATTTCTGTAAAAATAACGATTTGTATATTGTAAATAGTAGATTCGGTACCGACAAAAACAAAAGGTTTGTTACTTGTAAAAGCAGTAGAACTGTGGATTATTTTATTGCCAGACTGGTTTAAACAATTTTTAACTTTTACAACATTTTGAAGAACACAAGTTCTGTGATCTTTTTTTCCGATGTACATAATCCACTGTCTTTTTCTATGTCCACCTGTCCAATCTCTAAAAAAAAAACGTCATGCGTGAAAACCAACCAGGTGTAAAGTTATGGTGCCCCGATAGGGAAGCCGAGTTCTGTAATAACATTGATATTTCAGCTCTGAAGTCAATTGAGTGTAACCTTATCGAAATGAATAATAATGATATTTCAAGCACTGATATTATCGCAAATCTTGCTTCAAAGTATACACTTGGACTGATATACTGATGCGTTGAGTGACAACACTGATGAATCTGACTGAAATACAATTGCGAAATCCAACAAAGAATGTGATTAGTGCTTTTCTATAGGCCCACCCACTTTCTCATGGAAACAGCTGTAAGCAAGTGGCAGGCCTCTACTTACTAAGCGAAGTATATATTGGACTTACCGGGTATGTAATACCTTATTAAATTATTGTGAGTGTGGGTAACCTGTATAATGATCTTGATTTCTTCAAGTAAAATCCGATTTAGGACTAGCAGAAGGCGACTTAAAAATGATACACGGTACACCCGGGGCATTTTTTTTGCGATTGAATAACAGGGCCGTTTTAACGTATTTTCTTCAGTACATCAATGAAAGTAAACGTACTTAAATTTGAAAAATGTCACTGGGTGAAAAAAGTGGTTTCCCATCATGGGAAACTTTATGGAAACCACATGGAAACCTCAAGTTTACATCATGTTTCCCAGTGGTTTCCGTAGCGGATGCTAGGTTATTCCGCCAAGTTTCCGTGACACGGAAACCCCCTACGCTCCGATTCCATAAGGTATCCCGAACCACGGAAACCTCTGTAAACCTGAAGTTTCCCGAACATCCATGTAGTTTCCCGTAATGGGAAACCTGAAGATTCCACTGGTTTCCAGAATCAGGAAACTTGATGGAATCGGAGCGTAGGGGGTTTCCGTGGAATGGAAACTTGGTGGAATCTTTAGGTTTCCTTTTACGGGAAACTACATGGAAGCTCGGGAAACCTCACGATTCCTAAAGTTTCCATGACTCAGGAAACCATATGGAATCGGAGCGTAGTGGTTTCCGTGGAATGGAAACTTGATGAATCTTTAGGTTTCCTTATACGGGAAACTACATGGAAGCTCGGGAAACCTCACGATTCCTGAAGTTTCCTCGACTCAGGAAACCATATGGAATATGAGCGTAGTGGTTTCCGTGGAATGGAAACTTGATGGAATCTTAAGGTTTTCTTTTATGGGAAACTACATGGAAGCTCGTGAAACCTTATGATTCCTACAGTTTCCTTGACTCAGGAAACTATATGGAACTTGTGTAACACTTCCTGTGTGGCGGAAACTTGGTGGAATTATCTGGAGTCCCATTCCTGGTGGAAATTACTGGGAAACTTCAAGATTCCCTAACTTTTCTAAAGGAAGCAATGTGAAATAATGTGTATTCTTTTAAAAATCTATCAAAAAAATTTATTACATGTAAAAGAAAAAAGCATTACCATTTTATATGTTTAATAATTCATTTGATGTACAAAAACTGTAACTGAATTTTTCAATGATATCAAAATATTAAATAAATCCATATATCTTAGATAAACAATGGAACAGTCTTTCACATTTAAGTCCATTCATAAGGGTCATTAAGTACTTCTTTCAACATCAGTTTCCTGGTTTTCTTCACATCACCTTTGATCTGCAATATTCATACAAAATTATTATATGATGTCAGAATTATAATACTTGAATATAACTTAGAAATCTGAAAGATCAGTCAATGTCCTTTAATATACCAATATCAATAATTACTTTCCATGACCATGATACATATGATTTCAGCTTTTAATGTATCTCTTTAATATTTAATGCTTTATGATAAGTGAAAAAAAAATAACATAAGGCCAAGCTTAAAAAATTCTTTGTTTGCAGTTGCCGACCTATAATTTTTAGTCTGAGGAGTTGGTAGGCAATTTTTTTTTTTTTTTTTGAAAAAAAAATATTTCCAGATCTTTGTTAGATAACATAAAATAAAGTTTTTCATAGGCCTACTTTACATGAATAAGCTGCACTCTTGGTATGATTGATAAAGAAAAAAATTGAAAATGAAACAGTTTTAATATCCTGAAAAATTGGAGAGAAAAAAAATATTACAAAATGGCTAAAAAAAAGTTTGGGTCGGGTGCATTTTCAGTGGGTCGGTCGGCAACTGCAAACAAACAATATTTTATTTTAGGCCTAATATAAATAATGTTTTCAGCCTTATTATGTCATTGAGAATATATTACTACATGTATCTCATACTAAGAACCCTGCTTTAAGTTTGATTAGTTTGAGAAAAAACATACTCTTTATAATAACAAAAATATTTGGGAGAGATTTTTTTTTATTTTGATATTCGACCTAGAAATTGGTTGAAGATCATTGCAAACCCTCCACGGAGTCCACCCCATTGCACAAAAGCTAGATTACACCAGGCAGGGGAGAAATATACTCTGGACTACGATTTTAAATAAAGATATACAGTAGATCTTGATACTGACCTTTGACCTAGAAAATTGGTCCAAGGTCACTCTTCATCCACTATCCACAGGCTCTCTGTAGTTTAAGTTTGAGAGAGAAATATGCTCAGAACAAGTGATATCAGATGGAGTGATGGGTAGACACTGTCTTAGGGCATCCACAGAACAGGACCTAAAAATAATGCAATATATATGTATTACAGTATAGATACACATGTACTTGTATATTAATGACTTATCATATGCTGCATTGGACACATATGATTTTATCATGGTTTAAGTATACATGCATCTTATGAGTAATTTTATACCGGTATTGCATGTACGCTCAGTTTATTTAAGAAATAAATAACAAGTTTACAAACTTCAATGGGAGAGATACCACAAATGTATATATAAACAAGTAATTTAATTTTTTTTTTTACATATATTGTCCAACATTATTTACATCCATTCATCATGTTCATAAATTGGCTGATCAAAATTCAGTCAGTTTTAGATCTATATGATATACCATAAAGGATTTTCACATTTACAAAAGTTATTCCCCTTTGCAGGGTCGATCTGGGGTCAACCGGCTTAAGACGCCGTTTTCCGTCTTTAACCGTATCAACTTTGAGGGACAATATCTTAGAAATAAATCAGTATGAACATATTCAATATGATTTTCATGTTGCCCCCATACTCTGCCAATACAGATACAGATTGTAATTGTCCAATATTTTTGAAGATTGAAAATATTAACAAGTAACTTACAAAGGACAAAGTGGGAAAAATGAGCGATACGCCAACAATTGGAGAAAACTCTTAGGAATGTGAAATTCGTCTATTGGTGATGACAATTCCTGTTTTAATGTCACTCAAAAATTAAGAGACATTAAAAATTTAAGCCCTATTGTCATACACGCATGCTGTTTTTTCATCCATATAACCTTTTAGTATCATAAAATTTACCAAAATTTAATACTTCAAGTAATTTCATTGAATATCTTTAAAATAAAGGAAACTCTACAAACTTAGTGACTTGCAGAAATTATTCCTTGGAGAGAAAAAATCTATCATATTCCATATAAATATGTGCATAATGAGCCTTTTTTATTCATTTAGAACATATGGTATGTGCCTCATTTCCCCAAGAAATTTTCAAAGACAATGGACTATCTGTAAGCAGAAATCATTGCTGTTTACTTACATTGGAAAAATTTATGAAAATAATTAATTTCCCTTTTTTTGATTTTAAATAATTCTTAAAATAATTTAATCTATTAAAAATAATCTAACTGACTGTAAAATAACATTTTTCATAATCTTAATCTATGGGCAGATCACTCTAACTTCATAAAACTAACTGATGTTAAAGTAGAACTCTTTAGTGTGCAGTTTTTAGAGCTTCCTTTAAGTAATCAAAATACTGACCAGCAAGAAATCAGTTAATAAGCATTTCCTTTTTTTCATTCAAATTTTTGGAGAGATCTCAGAGTTTTTTCCTGTTCAATTCAGGTTCGAGACGACAAAGTTTTATTGAAGTGTATGTATTAGAGAACTGATTGTATGTCAATCATAGCAATACACACATAACATGGAGGGGGCAAATTGTTTCAGCCCTAGCTTTTACATAAAACTTCTTGTAGCTCACAGCTGATATACCACAGTTCAGTATTTAAATAAAATTTAGAACCTTTTTTTTCAGGCAATTGTCATATACATACGAATCATGAATGAATTACCACTTACCAAATGACCACATCCTGAATCATCATACATTTTCTATGATTTTATCTCACTGGTTTTCTTTTAAAGTCACACAGTTTTCTTCTCTCTGAAATGATAAATTATGTCCAGGTACTATTGCATTCTAATTTAAACTAATTATGTAATAGCATTAGCAACAACCGGGATGGAAGAAAAAATAACCAGAAGTCTCTGTCGAGATTGTAGCTCTACTGGTTTGTACTTATCAAAAACTGATGCACAGAATTATGTATCTTAGTATAGTCTACTTGTGTGCCAAGTTATATTGAAATCAGACTAAAATTTAAGGAGGAGTAGTGTTTGCAGACAGACGGACGCTTTACTATCGCATAAGCTCTACTGGTCAGAGACCAACAAAACAAGATGCGCTTGTGAAACACAGCAACAAAGTTCGAAAAAGCAATTTTTTAGCATACAGGTCACAGTCAAGATCACTGACACATAATCATTGTCCTTGTTACCATTTGAAAGCACTTCATTAGTGGAGTATGCATACTAAAGTAAATATGAAGCCACTATCTCGTATAGTTCTAAAGTTATGGTGAAGGTTTAAGTTGACAACAGACACTCAGACAGCCACACAGATATACAGTTATGGCAAAAGTTTGACCATTATAACTTGGTATACACACAGCCACTTCGAGGTATCAAGGGTAAAATTCACAGCACAGTGGGACTGCATTTTGACTTCAAGGGATCAAGGGTTTCGAGAGATCAGGAGTTCGAGAAATCAAGAGCAAATCTGCCTAGTTATATAGTGGAAAAAATCGGGACAAGAGACTCAATTCAAGCGATCAAGAACTTCCGAGAAATCGAAGTTCAAGCCATCAAGAGTTACCTGTATATACAGATATAAGAAGCATGTTATTATTTGCAATTTTGACCTAATGACAGCTAAATCTGTTCAGTAAGACAATACCGTGTACATGTATGTAAGTAGTTTTATTGTGCATGATTATTTACTTATTTTCTTGATCTTCTCAACTTGAAGTGTTCTGTAATTTATTACCAAGTTTG
This sequence comes from Saccostrea cuccullata, assembly GCF_032062105.1. Taxonomy (NCBI): domain Eukaryota; kingdom Metazoa; phylum Mollusca; class Bivalvia; order Ostreida; family Ostreidae; genus Saccostrea; species Saccostrea cuccullata. The sequence goes on from NW_026934447.1 coordinate 21,413, forward strand.
TAATAAACATAATGAAACATACCCTTTTCCACATCACATCCTGTATCAGACCTTCGACCAATATCAGCCCTAGGGTCTCTGTCCCTCTGGCTGAAATTGGTGTCTCGGGCTAGGATGCGATATGGAAAGGAGTATGTATTATTCGCTATAGTATACATTGACCTACTCAGGTCAATAATTGTGAAAAAACTGATAATTCAAGCTGATGATTCATTTGCATTTCATGACATACTATCAATATTAATTCACTATTAGGATTTTCTTTTTTTACATCTTCATCTCAACAGGTTAGACATTACAAAAAAAAAATCTTTTGAGCAGTAAACTATTTCAATAAACAATAAAACAAACCTAATCTCTTCAGAAAAGAGGACAGGCTTTCACCTACATTCACTTTTTTATGTATATTTTCCCTCCATATCATCGTCATGCATATGATTAAGGGTTATGCTATTCGCTACAATCTGTTCTGATGAGGATATCCTTCATGAATAATCGGATAAGCTGAGATTGAAGACACTTTTTGTAAAAATATCGATGCTTTTATCAAAGTTTTGAACCAAAAATATTTAATTTATACCTTGCCATAAGTCGTAAGTTCCAAAAAAAACAAGAGTTGGCTCCCAAAAGTCAGAAAACACATGTGGTATTCAAACCGGATGTTCTACAGTCTGAATTTAATTACGAAACCATGTTCGGTGTAACTATTATCATCCGGATAATTTGAGCGGGGTTTAAAATATTTTTTTTAAATTCCGAAAAGTAATCATTTATATATAGAGAGAGAACATACACATGGAGCATGCATTTTAATAAACATGATAAAAGGCGAAACGTTGAAAATTTACAACATACAGCATGTACATGCACGGTGCCTTCATAATATAAGTTATGCTATATCAACGTCTCAGATTTCTCTCTCTCCTCTCTCTCTCTCTCTCTCTCTTTCTGCAATATATACACTTAACAATTTAAAACTTAGGTATCCAACTTTTCAAAATGGCGTCAGGACAAAAGTTGCCTCCGATAGTGAAGATTTGTTGTTGCCAAATATTACAACTATTTACCGTAAAAAGTTAACAAAAATATACGTACACTAATCCTTCATCGTTGGCCATTGCATTTATCACAGTCTTAAAGACACTGGGTGGTGAAACCATCTTAACTTTTCACATTTACCAGCTGCTTACACCTTCTTCTTCGTCCTTCTCGATCCTCAAAAATGGCGCCTCGGGAAATTGACCAATGAAATAAAGCGCCTACAGAGCGATGCAGGATGGGAAATATAATCTGTTTACATTCACTATGATTAAGTGTGATTATGAGATCTTATATTAGAATTTAATTAAGTTTTCCCCTTTTCATGGAATAAAAAGAGGGGCTCCTAAATATTTTTGCCGATATGATGTGTAGGCCTAGTATATTTAGAAAAAAAGCGGTTAAATACATGAGGCAAGAGCAGAAAAAAAAATTGTTTCTTGTTTGACACCTCAACTTATTTGCCTTCGGGATATGGGTTTCGGGGCTTGGTTGTTGGTAGTGGCCGTCCTTGCTGAAAGTAACCCCCCCCACACACACACACACACAGACACACACCTCTCCCCGCTTCTTTTAACTGTTACATGTATGATTATGAATTTATAATGTCACACCAAAAGATGTTAAATTTTTAAAAGCACATTTTTTTTGGTGAACTTTCCACAGGAATCCTAAAAGGCATGAAAATAAGCTACAATTATAATATGATTATCAAGAACAGTTTTTTATTTCAATAGTGATGATTGAAAAGTTCGGTGTTTAATTCATTGCTAATAAATTGTTCTGTTTTTTTTTTGGGGGGGGGGGATTAAATTACTAATCGAACTCCCTCCTTTTCGGGGTTTAATTAGATTTTGAGCCTGCTATCAATATTACTGGTGGACCTGCTAGACTTTTCTCTAATTGCTACATGTACATTGTACTTTAACATGTTTAAACTCCTTGGCCTTTAGCTAAAAAAGTTTCCCACATCATTTTAACACGTAAAATTGTTAAATGAATCAGAATGTTGAAAACCTTTTTCTTAGGAGAGTTATATCTCTAGCTGGAACAAAACTAACATCTCATCAAAGGCAGGAAATATAACAGTATTTTAATTCAATATTTTAGTCGTGATTGGTATAAGTGAAGTCATGGGAAAGATTATGTCGAAATTCATCTATACTCGTTGATGTGCAGGGCTGTACTTATGCATACAGCTTTAGCTGGTCCCGCCCTGTATTTCTTTTAATGTTTTTTTTTTCGTTAAGAAATCTGGTAAGGTATGCTAGTAAAAATAAAATCCCGGTTAGTTTATTACTCTTTCGGAAATTACTTTCCTACAGGCCTGAAGATCGAGTCTATTAGTCACGCAAGGTTTTTTTTTTATAAAAAGAGTAGCATGTCGGCGAATAAAAATAAAGTAGTGTACACCATAGATAAAGAAATGTTTGTTTGAGTATTGACAAATTAAACTTCATACCTTTATAGAATGAAATCAACAAAAACTGCACAAAAATACAATCGTGACAATTATACAATGAATTAATTATACAATTAATTCTTTTAATAGATTGCCTTAGCATGCACTACTTTAAAAGCCATTGTTCTTATGGAAAACAAAATCATGCAAAATATTATAGACTTTTCTTTATCTAGAGCAATGGCCTTTGGAGAAAAAAAAAATGGCTGAAAATTTTTTAGTTTGTTAAATATAATGTATGTGCATTTAGGACCCTACATTGTAATTTCATGCGAAAAGTGCAGGCGTTTACTACACGGGGATCTGCGTACATATTTAAACAAAAAAGGGGGGAAAACGTTTTATGTGATGAATTATATTATAAACATTTATCCAATAAATGTCTTTGTAGTACGTTAGATTACAAATTTCACACAAAAACCCATCAACAATATTAAATACAGTTTTGATTTCACATTGATCTATTAACGTCATTCTGATTTAATATAATTATACACGACGAGAATTAAGATCTATTCAATACCTATAGAAAATTATTTAATTTCTAAAGAGGAGAGTTTTATTTTAAATCAGTAATGAAAATTGAAATAAAAATTCTAAATAGTTTGTTCTTTCATTGAACTTCTTAAATGTAGGTTATTTTATAAATATGTTCTCTTGTATAACTTTATTTATGGAATATACAATTTTTTAAATGATAAAAGAAATTCGAATCATCATCTTAATTTAAGAGAATTTTCGGTCGGAGACTGTGTGTGTACATGCTCGACAACAGCCCATTGTTCCCTTTAGGTACAAAACCGTCTCAATTCACATAGAATATACAAAAAATACACAGTGACAGGTGTCTTCGCGGCACGTGTCTCCACCTGATATGGCACGTGAGGACAGGTGTCCCTAATTACACAGGCCGATCATAGTGACTTTTTCAAAAGCGTTTTTTTTTGGGGGGGGGGGGAGGGGCTTCTCAAGAAAAAAAATAAAAAGCAACCCACCCACCCCAATAATAAAAACAATGATTTAATAAATTAAAAAAGACAATATTCACTATTAATAGTAAAATACTAGTATGATAATACTCAGCCCCAAGCCAATTCGATGAATGATTCTTATCTGACCAGTTTATATTGATATATTAATTCATATTAAAACAAAATCTTTATCAATTTCTAAACTTGTATTTAAAAACTTGAAACACTAAAAATGTAATTTTGACAAACCAATTGAAGTATTTTTTTCCTGACCAATTACCCCGGTATATAAGAAATGCCAACCTCTGGTATCTAACACAAATGCCTGGTAAGGTACCTTGATGTCTTGTGAATACATGTAATTATGTAAAAATAATTCTTCAATGTCAATTGCAAAATATTGGAAAAAAATTAATTATTTTATTGAGGAACGTCTCACCTGTCCTTAATCAGTAATCGTAACTTGACATATTTCTTTATTTACTTTTTAATCGATCTTTTTAGTAAACCTTTTCTGTAAATAATTTCATTAAATGTACCCTTCCTTAGCTCTTCCATTTTTTTCAAAGGAACATTCATCATAGACAGCTTCAAGATTTCTACATAACTGCATGCACTTACTTTTTCCTATTCCACTTCACGCATTCTATACGAGTTTACCAAAACTTATGTGATAAATCAAATTCAAAATTAAATTAAATTAAATAAAATTCAGTTAAATAAAATTAAATTAAAATTGAATTGCGTTCACGGTGCTGAAATATTAAATTAATCACACAGAAATACATATCTAGTTATTTTAACTGTTTGAAGTTAATTATTTTGATACAGCATGTAAACACTTTTGAAATATTTCTATAATTGGTAAAAATATGGTAACATAATTAAATATTTAACTTTTTGTAAAATAAAAGGTAGGTTGGTTAGTATTGAGATATACTTTCAAAGTTTCCCTGCCTGGGAAACATGGGGAAAACTACACATTGGTGGCTTCCATGTCGGCAATCTGTATGGAAACCACTAAGGCATGTTTACATGGTTTCCTATCTTGGGAAACTTACGGGAAACCACAGGTTGGTTGTTTCCATATCGGGAATCTATATGGAAACCACCGGGGCATGTTTCCATGGTTTCCTATCTTGGGAAACTTACGGGAAACCACAGGTTGATTGTTTCCATGTCGGGAATCTATGTGGAAACCACCGGGGTATGTTTCCATGGTTTCCTATCTTGGGAAACTTACGGGAAACCACAGGTTGATTGTTTCCATGTCGGGAATCTATGTGGAAACCACTATGTGGTTTCCATAAAATGGAAATTATATGGAAACTATTGATGTCACGATTCCCATATGTTTCCATCGGGTTTCCAAATTTGGGAAACCTGGCTTTTCATCCTGTGTGTATTAGTGATATTAATCATTTTATAGTGAACATATAAATAATATATTCGCCATTACTGTAAAAAGTGCACTGCATGAAAAAAAAAAAAAACACACAAGGATTTCGACTTTTTTCTGATCGCATGTTTTGATATTGCCATGACGACCATTAACATAACAGTAGCACACACACATTTGCAACATGGTATTTTTGACAGTCGTTACAACAAAACAGTAAACTTTTAAATAAATCCATTGGTTTACAACATATGAGTATATATATTTTCATCAGGTGCTCCAGTATTAGCTGGGTATGCTTTCTACGTAAGTAAGCGGTGCAACACCGAAAATGAAAAATGCCGTGAATAGAAAATCGTCAGAATTACATGTACAATAAAATGAAAATAGGTGTGTCATCGAACGCTATAAACATGTACAGTCTGTGAAAGGAATATATTACGTGCTAAAAAAGTGATTTTATGGTTTGTTTGTTTGTGTTTTTTGTTCAAAAAGTCACCATCCGTTTTCGACAATCACAAGGTCGTTGGACGCTTTCCAACTTAAATAGGCAAAGGATACTGAACGAGATTGGGCGGGTCCTAATCAACCAATTAAAATGCTTGTTTTATAGAATGAAACCCGTGATTCAAATTGTTCAATTGTCAAATCCAATAGTGTCAACACTCAAGGCAACGCTATTTCGGCCGCAGTGTAATTAATACTTTCAGGCGAGATTTGCGATAATAAGGTAGAAAAAGATATATGTAATATTTTTATTAGATCAGCCCAAGAAACAATTGGAATTCCTTCAACAGGTCAATATTCAAAAAGAAAAAAAAATAAAACAAACCTTTGGTTTAAGGTTTCGTCAAAGTGCAAAACATGCAAAATGATATAGAATACAGTTTTTTCACAAACCATTCTACTAAGAACTCTGAAACTATTAAATCAATAAGATTATTTAAAGCTTTTTCAAACTGTATGTAGTATCTATCGATGTTGGTAATCCGGAAATATCATTATGTTTACATGTTTGGTTTTACTATTAGATTTATGTGGACCGGAAGTAATGTAATAAAAATGAGTCCGTGCATTGGAACCATGTGGTTGTTCTTTATCAGCCAGAAAAAATTGGCCATCCACTGAGAGGCCAACATTACACTGTATACTTACTTATACGTGAAATTTAGAGAAATAAAGAAAATACATTGATATATGCACAAAATAAGGCATTAATTTTGGAAAAAAATACTGAAACTTGCATTTATTTCGTAGAAGGCTCTCATATATGCCATAAGATAAATTGGCCCTTTTTTTAGGTTAAGTAGGGTGAGTTTTTCGTGTAAAATGTCTGACAGCGAGGTAGACTGTAAAAATAAACATCAACCCTTATTTAAAAGTCACACCATTTTGAGAAGAATTTGAAACGGGGTTATCAGCGTATTTAGGTAATCAGAGGAAGAATGACGTGTCAAGTGAGCTAAATCCTGACTCTCTATTGCTTAAAGAAAAGGCAAATTAAACTGATCATGTTTTCACGACGAAATTCTTTTTAGATTCCCTCTGAAAACTCACCTCAAGTCCAATTAACATTCTAGCATGTTTTCAAAAGTGAAAGTAGAATAAATTCATCCGCAGATTCCCACCACACGCATTGATTTAAATTTCATTTAGATTAATTAAAACTTATAAAATATTGTTCACAGTATTAGAAAAACACAAATTTATAATGTAATTTTGCTTTCCACAAAGGTACGAAAAGGTTCAGATGAAAGCACTTCTGGTTACAGGTGTGGCGGTCAGCCGGGTGCCAGATAGCTTAGTTGGTAGAGCACCTGACCGGAGTTTCAGGGGGCCCGGGTTCGAATCCCGGTCTGGTCCGCTGCATTTTCTCCTCTCCCGTTGCATATGGTGCCGTGCCATGCCCTGGAATTGACAGGTGAAAGACCTGCCAGGGATGAGCCTGGGTTGGGTTCTTTAGAGGGCCAAAGACCTTTAGGGAGGGAGGAATGTGGCGGTCAGCCGGGTTCGATCGCCGGTGACCAGATAGCTCAGTTGGTAGAGCACCTGACCAGAGTTTCAGGGGGGCAGGGTTCGAATCCCGGTCTGGTCCGCTGCATTTTCTCCTCTCCCGTTACACAGGAAAAGAGGCTGATCTCTCATCTGATGTAAACTTTGCAGATTTCCAGTGGAAGAATGTCAGTACAAGGTAGTGGCTTGTTTTCTTATCTTACATTTAGTAAATTGAAGTATTTAAACTGTGTTCGTCGGAAATCAAAAGTGTATATTTTCTAAGATCATGGTTTATAATGTTGACCGCTCCTAGTCAACACATGAGTGTTTTGTGTAATAATACTCATCTATTTTTTTATGTTTTCGTATTTTAAAATGCATATAAAGGTATGCAATGTGTACACAAATTAAAGATATTGAATATTAAATTTTATTTGTCAATTATTGAACAAATTTGTATGGAATATAGGAAGGAAACGTAAATGTTTGCATGCTGTAAGCATGGGGAGTAAGAAGAAAACATCGCGCGTATTTGGTAAAGGAAAAGGTATTCACCAGAAGTATAGGAAGGAAAAACACCTTGGAAGACCAAAGTATGTTTTGATTAAACCTTATAAGACAACTGGACGAAATCTTAAAATCAGAATTCATTTAAGTTATGGACAAAACTTTCAGTTGCTACTTGCCAAAATCTTTCAGGTGCAACTCGTCAAAAGTGTTCATATACCCGGTATTTCAAAAGTAATAAGTAACAACCACATCATAAGATTTCAAATAAAGAAAGTAAAAAAATGTTTGTCCTGATGGATACCGTCTTGTCAACCTAACAAGCTTGCAAAATCATGTGAATGAAATTGCATTACAAGCATGTCTGTGTAGTGATGCTATTGCCTATAGATCAAATGGTGAGGCACCAATAAATGTTCTGACAGAGAACAGAAGCCTTGGCCTAGCAAGTGCATTTGCTGTGCAGTGCAATGGATGTAAAAAAAAAACAGTTTAAGTTTGAAACAAGTCCTCGCATTCCAGGTTCACAGAGGTACAGTGTATATACAGCATTATGAAATTTAGAAAGGTTTAAAGAGAACCCTCAATGCCAAGAAAAATCATCTTATTTTAAAGTTTTACCTTTTGAAGCTTGCTTTACCTCTGAAAAGATCTATAATTTCCTTTCCTTCACTAAGAATTGGTAACAAATAGTATTTTGCTACATCAGTACAGCCTCATTCAAGATTAGGAGGTCACGTAATGGGTCAATTCTGATGGAACTATAAAACCACCGTGGTATTTACGGTTGTTCAAGTAAAATAACACAATGATAAGGGATGTGAATACCAGTGCACAGGTTTACATCATGCATCCTTTAGACCAAATAAAAAAATAGCCTTGTTTCCTGCTACCCGACCTACCCTATTTTTTGCACCCGACCCTGAGGGTTTTTTTAGCTTTCGGGGAAAAATGGAAATTGCAGGGATTTTATGTCCCAAAAGTGAAAAGACATATACTCAAATTGTATTTCATGAAATATATATTTAAAATCTGGACTTTCATAAAATTCCACTCGAGTTGTGCATCAAAAGACATGGCATTTCAATTTAAAAGATATGTTGACCGAGCTATGACATGTTTAATTTGGTTTTGTAGTAGTTCATATCCCAAAAATACCGTTGGAAAAAATAAAACGAAAAAATAAAATAATTTTCCTACCTACCTACCCTTTTTTTCAGGTTGGTAGCTGGAAACAAGACTATTATTTTTTTGGGCCATACTTTTTGATGTGGCAGAAGAAAATAGGGTCTAAATATACTATATCATGCTCTAAGATCATTTAATATCATTATTCAAGCATTCACATTCAGTGCATATTCAAATTTTGAAACTTATTGAGATATAGATAGTTACACAATATTCACATGGATTATAAACGAACAGATTTCCTTAAAGTCCTCTTCTCAGAAATAGCACTGAAACATCTCGTTATGTGAAAACATCACAGTATGATACTAATTCATATTTGAAAGAAATCATGGACCTGGAGGTTTAAAAGTTGTGTTTTTTTAATTACATGGGAATATATAGGATATTTTAAAGAAAAATGAGAACATTAGGGTGCAACAAGAAAGCATATTGATATGTAATATTTCCCATATCATGCACATTTTCTGAATTCCTGTTTATTTTTATACAAATTATGAATACTTGATATGGGATGGGGATAATATCAGGGATAAAATAGTACATGCTTTTAATCATATTCTCCAGAATAGCAAGGCAACATATAACGGATAAACCATTCTGCTATTCATAATCCACATGTAGTGTAGATTGAATTTTGGGTAAAGCATATCCCTTAGAGAAAAAGCTAAGTTAGGACCATAACATGGTGTCAGAATTTGTCTTTAGATTTTGAGAAAACATTTTTAACAATCATATAATGAACAAGAGGAATCAGGTGAGCATTGAAGCTCTTGGGATTCTAGCTTTGTCAAAGATTAGCTGAGACAACTCTACATAGATCCATATGATAAGGGTTCTTTAAATGTGAATTTGTTGTTTAACTTCGGAATCCGTCTGTAGAATTTTTCACTCATATGGAGATGCCACCAATTGCCGGTGTAGGACTACAAATTTATACCTATACTTGACACTCAGGGCCATTGAGCTGTGAAGGATCTTTTTTGTGCCAAAACATTTTGCAAAACTAGACCTTCGTTTATACTGTCTTAAATGAAGGACTTGTCTCCATGTCATGCATTGGATTCGAGCCAGACACGTAAAGATCAGTTCCTTACTCTTCCACATCTCCAGAACTGATGCTCTATAACCACTGCGCGGCACAGGTTCTTTGTCAATCCATGTAAAAGGTCCTTTGTAGATAATAAACATGTACCACAAATTTATATTTATTCATACAATGAGTTCAGAAGAGTCATTTCTATAAGATGAAACTTTAGCAACGTTTACGCCAAATACATGGTTACATTTTACTTCGAACACGTGGCTCAGGTCAATGTATGATCAAGTCAATGGAGTGCAAAATTGAAAAAAATGTTCTTATGAACATAATACAAAGATAAGAAACTATGAAAGATGTCATGGGCGTTTTTAATTTTTTTTTAACTAGAAAAAAATACGCTTAATAAAATGTAGTTAGTGTCAAGTTCAGAACACCAGCGCTTCAAAGATAAGGACATCGAGCAGCATCTCTTATGCGTAAATTAATACCACGCGGAAAAAAAGTACTTCTACAGTACTACTTACAGCAATTAAGTTGTCTCAGCAATTGTTGAAAGAAAATCAAATATTACCGATGAAAAAAAAAATAGAATAGCTGGCTAAATTAGTATATTGGACTAATAGTTAATACTGTACAGAGGTAAGCTAAGGATAAAGTTTACACCTTTAAAGTCGCTTCATCCGAAACAGGCACATATTATTTTAAACAATAAAAGTATGTCATTACATAGATAATATATAAAAATTAATTATAAGATTGATTTAATAGTTTATTACAACAATCCTTACATGGAAAACATAGACCAAAAACCTTGTTGACAAACAGCAGTTCCTGACGGGAAGTTTAAGATCTGTTTTGAAGTCACCTTTGAAAAAATACTTTTATCGGTTATATCTAATCATGAAGAGAATTCAAACCCGGGTTTTTTTTCCATTAGTAGAATCCTAAGTCATGATATATCTTTTAAAAATTAAGAAATTAGCTGAATATAATCCATAGTAATTTTTATATTAATATGCATATTTACAGAATGAAGGAAAATCAGATATTTTTAAAGATTTTTTGTAAAGGGAGTTTAGTAACGAGGGCTAGAATATTGCCCGTGTACACTTTGTTGTGGAAAAAATGCTCGGGTTTGTTCTTCATGAGTTATACATGTTAGCGATAAATTTAATTTTTCGAAGGTGATTTCACGCAATGTAAACAAAGGATTATTTTTTGTGTGACATAACAAAAATTATTTTTTTTAACTTTTGAATTTTGATATCTTTAAAAAGAAAAAGACTTTGGGGATATAATTTGACAAAAGTTGAAATAATTTATGGACAATTATTTTTCAAGAAGAAAAACGAATATCTTTTTTTAGCGATTAGAATCGGACCAAGCGGCTTTAACATTTTGATATTTTTTTTTCAAAAGTGTTTACTTTATAAGCAACCTTTAATTTTCTTTTTATTGAATTGCAAAAAAAATTAAGAATTTAAGACCTGTTCTAATAAGTTTCTATTGCAAGCCAATCACAAATTTACTCTTTTTTATCTAAAAATACAATTTCTATTTTTCACAAATTTTGTAATTTTTTTCATTTATATGGAGAATGGGTCATATCAAAAAAATAATATTCTCAAGATAAGATTTTGCAGACCTAAATCCTTTTCATCTGATAAAATCGCCAAGTACCTTAGAACATAAAAGAGCAAAACTCAGTATCCATAGATGCCTGTACTTACCAATAGGGGTTCTCGGGGAATGGGCATCTACTCCATCTGAAAAAGACATTTTTATCAATAATATGTGATGATGCTGTAAACTATCAATCTATAACTGCACAAAGAGCTAAATTCTAACGTTTTATACATTCAATTTGATTGCATTGTGGAAATTGTTTCCTTTATTCTAAGTGCTAATTTTTTTGATTTATGTGAGCGTTGTCTTAAATGTCAACATGGCCATAGTCAAGGACGATTTATTCTGGAGTCTGTGTATACTCTTATTTACGATATTTGTTGACTTACACAACATTCGATGAGTTTTTATAACTTTATGAATTGTTTTAACAACTTTAGTTGAATTTTATCGATATTCATCTCAATTACGTTTCTTTACGGCAGTATTACTACGCGGTACATAAATAACGGATTGTATGGAGGCCTCAAATGAAATAATTTTAAAAATTCACCATTGGAATTATAAAAATTAAACGTTCTTTTTTCAAAATTTATCGATGTGTAAATTCATGCCTTTTTACTCACAAAGTTACACATCGATAAATTCTGAAAAAAAAAATAATGTTTTATCCTATAATGTTTCATAAGTATAAAAGTTATGTAACAAAAATAGATCCACACATATATGCCTATCTCAGGAAAACTGCGAACTATGAGAAAAAAAGTTAAATTGATCACAATGCTTAACTGACCTGCTTTGTTCTTAGTCTTCTTTAGACTCTCAAAAGTTTTCTCCCCCTCCCCCGATTTTTTTTCTGATCTTAAATAATTATGATCCAATATCACCATAAATAAACTCATCTTGCTTTACAGGAAAATGAATTTGTGAAAGATTTCTATCTCCTCATATTTATGTGAATTATACTGAATTTCAATCCCAATTCTGACGCTGTCATAAATGTATGTCCATAATATATATAAAAATAATTTGCTGACATCCTAATTCAATAAAACAATCAGTATAATATTTTTTTTTTGCCTGTTAACGTGCGATACCCTTGAAATTAATTGACACCTTCACTGTCACATTGATTGACCTTTCTGTCTCGTTGCTTGACAATGGTTTTCCTTGGGGTATCAATTTCAACTTTTATTCTCTAAAACTATGAAAACATGCACTACGTACAAAATGGTATAATTTTTTTTTCAAGACTTGTTGATATAAAACTCTAACATCATTTTTTTTTTCAATGTATGGTTTGAAATGAAGCCGTTTCGGAATGCCTGTCCTTACACATGCCTTTGTCAGTTGTCAGTTGTGTCACCACCTCACTAATGTAGGCCAGAGGAGGGGTCTCTATAAATATCATAATATTTAATTAATTAGACTTCTAACGAAAGTCTAAAAAAAGAGTATGGCTATTAAAATAATCCTCTGTACTAATTTTTTTCATATTCAGGAAATGGCACCATCAAGCATTCTCAGAAATTGCAAAATTTGCGTTGTTCTAAAACCAAATAAAATTTCTCTAGTACACTTTTTAAACCGAAAATTCAGTCAAGAAGAAAACTGGATTCACCCATTCTATAGTTTTTCCTAACCCCTGTAAAAATGTTTGAATTGGAACTCTTCAAAAGAAGGTCAAAATTGTATTGGGATATTTATCATTAATATGACTATCATAGACAGGCCCTGCTGTTCTTGGCTAAGTATTCAAGGGGTAAAAGCTTTGACCCCATCATAAACCCCACCTCACTCAATCCTTAATACCGGTATAATGACATTGTAATTAAGAAATTAAAAAAATTGAATCTCATGATTTAAATAAACATGAAACAATACAATAAAAGGAGCTTTCATGGTAGTTTCTACTGACCCAATTCAATTCTTTATTCGCTCAAAACCAGATCACTGGTACAAGAGTATACAATATATATACATATATACAAACAAAAAATGACAGTCAAGGGTCAATAAATAGATAGTATATAAAGAAACAAGAAATGAGTGAGAAAAACATGTAGTCATGTATAAATAAAACACACGGAGGATTCAAGAAGGACAGACAGTTTTAAGAATTTTCTTTATAAATTTTGATAATGATTTTTTTTATTTCTACATCATTACTACTCATTAGTTCATTGAATTTGAAAGTGTTAGGATTATAACAATATCTGTTTGGGAGAAATATTTATCTGTCCTTCGAAAAGTAATTACATTCCATAATATAGTGATATTCATCACCAACAGTTTTAAAATCACAAATGGTACATATTCTTAAGTTTCTGTCAATATTATGCCATCTACCCTTTTCAATTGGCAAATGATGATTACAAGTTCGGAGTTTGGTAAGTGTAACTCTTAAATCTTTTGATAACATTTGTAAGCTTACTTTCATGAGCTGTTAAAATTTTTGCCCAGTACATAACTATTTTTAATTCTATAAATATAGACAGAGGGTATCTACCTGTTTCACCATACACCATACAATTCGGGGTACTAGATTTAAGATTAAGAATAAATTTCAGAAATTTCAAGTGTACTTTTTCTATTATGTCTAAATTTTCATATCCCCATACTTCACATGAATAAAGTAAAATTGGGTTGATGACTTTATCAAACAAATCTAACTGATAATTAATTGGTAAATTAAAATATCGAATTTTTCGTAAGACTCCATACATTGCTTTTGATGCTTGTTGGGTTAAATGCTTTTTTGCATTATTAAACTTTCCACTTTTTGACAGGAATAAACCCAGGTAACAAAATTCTTTCACATTTTCAATAGCTACACCGTTATATAAAAATTTACGCTTTGTCATTGGACCTTTAGAAAAAATAAGGACTTTTGATTTGGCTATGTTAACGCGGAGTTTCCATACGTCACAGTATTTAGAAAAAACATCAAGTGACTTTTGTAAATCAGAAGCAGATTCAGACATTAAGACCGTATCATCGGCATAAAAAAGTATACACAGTTTTAACATAACAAACATATCATCTTGCGTTTGTTGACTAGGACATGTAAAACCATTAATTTGATTTCTTGTTAAATAATCTTCTAGGTCATTAATGAACATTAATTATTTCATTAATGAATGAAAATAAAAAGGGTGTTAAATTTTCCCCTTGTCTAACACCAACATTACACATAAAAAAGTCTGATAACTGGTGACCTATTTGTACTTTTGACTTAATACCCTTATACATATTTCTAATAAATCTAAAACATTTTCCGTCAATACCACTTTGTAAAATTTTAGTCCATAGACCATGTCTCCAGACCGTATCAAAGGCTTGCTTGAAATCTATAAAGGCACAAAATAATTTCTTTTTTTTATTATTCAGGGCATATTTACTCAAAAAATCAATCACAAATATATTATCAGTAGTAGAATAACCTTTTCTAAATCCTGTTTGAGATTCATTGATTAGCTCTACCTCATCAGCAAAAGTATTTAAACGGTCACAAAGTATACTGGTAAAAAGTTTTCCTAAACAACTAAGTATAGTAATTGGTCTGTAATTTTCAGGATGGCTTCTATCACCATTGCCCTTATAAATAGGTTTAACTAATCCTACTTACCAGTCCTCTGGTATTATGCCACTATCAAAGATCACGTTGAATAATTCTACATACAGCGGCAGAAACCTTGAAATAGTTGTTTTCATATACTCATTCAAAACATAATCACCCCCTGGCGTTTTAGGCGTTCAGATTTTAGAACGCAGTTCGCAGTTCGCTATTCGCAATTCAAAAGTGAATTGCGTTCTAGAACGCAGTTCGGAATTTAAAATTCAAAATTCAAAAATAAACTGTGTGGTCTGAAATTTTGAAGGTGGGGTACTAGGGATCAGATACCACTTCTATAAAAAAATGGTGATGGTACCATCTCGATTTTCCGAGATATGGCCCTCCACTTTTTAGCCCTACTATATAATACTATACGAATAAACATCGGGCTCGGGGACATCGAAGTCCCCTACCCTGGGGTCTGAAATATTGAGGGTGGGGTACTAGGGGTCAAATACCACTTCTATGAAAAAATGGTGATGGTACCGTCCCTAGTTTTTCGAAATATGGCCCTCCACTTTTTAGCCCTACTATATAATACTATACGAATAAACATCGGGCTAGGGGACATCTCTGGGCTCTGAAATTTTGCGGGTGGGGTACTAGGGGTCAGATACCACTTCTATGAAAAAATGGTGATGGTACCATCTCGATTTTCCGAGATATGGCCCTCCACTTTTTAGCCCTACTATATAATACTATACGAATAAACATCGGGCTCGGGGACATCGAAGTCCCCTACCCTGGGGTCTGAAATATTGAGGGTGGGGTACTAGGGGTCAAATACCACTTCTATAAAAAAAATGGTGATGGTACCATCCCTAGTTTTCGAAATATGGCCCTCCACTTTTTAGCCCTACTATATAATACTATACGAATAAACATCGGGCTAGGGGACATCTCTGGGCTCTGAAATTTTGAGGGTGGGGTACTAGGGGTCAGATACCACTTCTATGAAAAAATGGTGATGTACCATCCCTAGTTTCCGAGATATGGCCCTCCACTTTTTAGCCCTACTATATAATACTATACGAATAAACATCGGGCTAGGGGAAATCGAAGTCCCCTACCCTGGGGTCTGAAATTTTGAGGGTGGGGTACTAGGGGTCAGATACCACTTCTATGAAAAAATGGTGATGGTACCATCCCTAGTTTCCGAGATATAGCCCTCCACTTTTTAGTCCTACTATATAATACTATACAAATAAACTTCGGGCTAGGGGACATCGAAGTCCCCTACCCTGGGGTCTGAAATTTTGAGGGTGGGGTACTAGGGTTCAGATACCACTTCTATGAAAAAATGGTGATGGTACCTTCACTAGTTTCTGAGATATGGCCCTCCACTTTTTAGCCCTACTATATAATACTATACGAATAAACATGGGGCTAGGGGACATCCCTGGGCTCTGAAATTTTGAGGGTGGGGTACTAGGGGTCAGATACCACTTCTATGAAAAAATGGTGATGTACCATCTCTTGTTTCCGAGACATGGCCCTCCAGTTTTTAGCCCTACTACATGTACATGTATATAATACTATACGAATAAACATCGGGCTCGGGGACATCGAAGTCCCCTACCCTGGGGTCTTAAATTTTGAGGGTGGGGTTCTAGGGGTCAGATACCACTTCTATGAAAAAATGGTGATGGTACCATCTTTTGTTTCCGAGATATGGCCCTCCAGTTTTTAGCCCTACTATATAATACTATACGAATAAACATCGGGCTCGGGGACATCAAAGTCCCCTACCCTGGGGTCTGAAATTTTGAGGGTGGGGTACTAGGTGTCTGATACCACTTCTCTGAAAAAATGGTGATGGTACCATCTGTAGTTTCTGAGATATGGCTCACATGTTGATACATACTGATGAGAGCTATGCAACTGCATTAACTTATTTTACCCCACCTCTTTCGATTTTTCCTTGAAATCCTGGCTTACGATTGGATAAAGTCTGTCACGTGAAGATGGTGGATTACTTATACCCGGTCAGTTGTAAATCTATACCCGGTCGATGTATTACGTCACAAATACAAACGTGACGTCATAATAGGCACATGATAAGCGTGATGAAGCATTTAGCAGAGAAAACCATTTATAAACTACAGATAAAACGTAAATGTTTCATCGGTGGGGTAAATTCGTTACATAGTCTTTTAGTGACAGGGTATGGGATGATACCTGGTTAGTAAAGTTCATACCTGACTCGGCTCCGCCTCGCCAGGTATGAAATTTACTAACCAGGTATCATCCCATACCCTGTCACTAAAAGACTATGTAACTAATAATACCTTGACCTGTCCGTTGATCTTGACCTCATTTTTCATAAATTAGTGTTTAGTTCAGTTCTAAAGAAATCATCCAAGATATTTTTTTTCAAACTTCATGTATTGGTTCATAATGGTGAGAGCTTTTCAATATTTTCAATATTTTAGACAATTACCTCTCCTTTGACCTTGAACTCACTTTTCTTAACTGAATGTTTTGCTTAGTTTTAAACATACCATTCAAGGTCGTTTTATCAAACTTCACATGTTGATACATACTGATGACAGCTATGCAACTGCATCAAACTTTTTGACCTTGACCCTTCCTTAACCTTGACCACACTTTTCTCAATTAGTTTTTAGCTCAGTTTTTAAGAAATCATCAAAGAATTTTTTATTAAACTTCTTATTAAACTTCATATACTGATACATACTGATGAAAGCTATTCAACTGCATCAACATTTTTTACCTTGACCTTTCCTTTAAAATTTGACCACACTTTTCTTATACTAGTGTTAAGCTCACTTTTGAAGAAACCGTCCACGATATTTTATCAAACTTCATATACCGATGAGAACTATTCAACTGCATCAACAATTTTGACCTTTAACCTTTCCTTTGACGTCACTTTTCCAAAATTAGCCTCAAACTTAATAGCCATTCTCTGTAACCACTTAATCTTCGTTGCCACGCATGGTCACCGATTTTTATGAAACTTCACCCATGCTTGGTACTTGACACCAGAAACAAATATCAAACAAAATTTCGTTGCTATGCGTCTCGGTTGCTATGGCAACAGCCGGAAAAGTTTGAAAAATCGAGATTTTCAGCAACTCTAAATCTTGACTGTGGCTTAATAAAAACTAGAAAAAGCAAACAAACCATTCTCATAAAAACATGACACATTGATGTCACTTATACTGTAAAGAAACTGTTTAGAATATATCTCTAAGTAAGTAGTAACCAAGGGTACATTTGGAATACATTAAAAAATGCTGAAATATGCTGAAAAACACTCCGTATTCACTAATGGTAGATGTTACATGCTCAAAACTCAATCAACGACTTAAGAAAAACAATGAAAATGTTTGACCTTAAGTATATAAGTAAAAGCAATAATATTTTGTAAATAACTTTTATGGTTGCCATGGTAACACAGTGTAACCATGCAAAAACCAGTAACTAAGATTAGGTTAATGCTTCTGTCTTGAGGAAAAACATGAAAATTCAAGACGGGCAAATATGCATCCTTAGGATCTAGCAACACCAAAACCATAAGAAAAATTGAGTATAATTGCTACTTTGCAGTGTTACCATGGAAACAAAGTACCAGTGCTTAAAAGTGAATTATTTTTCGCTGCATTAAGAATTTAATTGCCATTCAATCAGGAAACAAAATAAAGGACTCAGCTTGAATAGTACTTATCTGTAAGAACTGAAGTTGAATGTCATACATTGATAAAATTTGATGAATAAAACAACACTGTTGCTATGGTTACCAAGAAGGGAAAATGTTCGATTTTGTGAACTTTATATCAATATTATACCCTGTGTTCCAACTTCTTGCATCCACTTAGAGATTGGATGATAGTCAAAATCTAAAGTCAAGTTAGCTGTTAATAAATATCAATCATAAAAGTTTTCGGAATCTACATTTAAGGGTACGTATCCAAGGAAAGAAAATATTTTTCAGGTTTTTAAGCATATATTTTCTGCTTATTTCCATAGCAACGCTCTATTTAAAGAATCTAATCTGAATTTATTCAAATGGGAAAACTTGGAGCACACCAACATCTTATAAAATTGATGATTAGTTATGTGGAAATGTGCTTTTTTCAAAAGATAGGATCAGATTTAAACATACAGTGTTACTTTGAAGGCTCTCTGTGGTATAAAAGCCTTGGCAACCGTTGCCAACTAAAATGAAATATCATATTTTGTTCTTGGTATATGTTTCAAGGCTTTTTTTCTATGATTTGGTCACATTTCATCCTATAATTGCTTTTTATTTTTACGTATATGACTTTATAAAATTCAGTAATATCATTTTTACTCTTGAAGTCTTTGTTACCATAGTAACGTATGTAATAGTTGATTTACCAAACATGTTTATCATGCATTTGAGACATCTGACCTTCAACATTTGGAAACAGTCATTGCCAATTGTTTGCTCTGCCGCAAATGTAAACTATTGGGCTCTAAACATGTTAAAAAATGCAATTTTTCGAACTTTAAGACATGTTGCCATGGTAACTATAAAACATAGCAACTAATTTTTGACTGATTTCAGTTTAGGGTATCAATGACTTTTATCATAGAGAGTTTGGAGAAATTCTGAGACTATGCGTGCCACAGCTCCTATATAAAATTTCAAATCATTACAGAGAATGGCTCTTAATATGCTTATACATATTGATGTAAACATTTCAACTACATCAACATTTTGACCTTGACATTTCATTTGACTTGGACCTCACTTTTATCAAATATGTTTATGTCAATTTCAAAGAGACCATTCGTAATGTTTTTTCAATTTTATATGCTGATACATACGGATGAGAGCTTTTATCGTGGCCTTTGCTTGACCTTGACCTTAAATTAGTTTCAAACTTCATATGGTGTAACATACTGATGTAAGCAATTCAACTGCATCAACATTTTTTACCTTGATCTTTCATTTGATCCTGACCTCACTTTTCTTAATTAGTGTCAAACTTCATATGCTGATGCATACTTATGTAAGCAATTCAACTGCATCACTTTTCAAGATATTCTAAACAAATTTCATGTAATTGTTTTATGTTGCATTACTAATATACCTTCGGCGGGGGTATTCATGTTTTATGGACATATTTGTACTTTCTTCCTGTGACATTAAACGTGCACAAAACACCTTGAATAAAGATCAAGTCAAAAATTCAAGTCATAAGCAATCTTTGTATAAAAGAAAGACCCACCAATTTTATCCATAAGTAAGATGTGGACTATCCACAAATTATGCACTTTTTCTTTTAGTCACATTAAACTTTCACAAAATAATTTGGGTCAAGGTCATAAGACACCGTCTGGTCTTAAGCAATCTTTGTGTAAAGTGGTAGATTCAGGGGTTTTTTTTTTTTGCACAGGAACTATAATTATGAAGCTTTTCTTGATGTTGAACTTGAATTTGCACAAATGTACTTTAAGTCAAGTCATGGCACAACCTCAGGTCATAAACAATCTTAGTGTAAAATGGGAACTCACTAAATGTATACATCAGATATGGGCCGGACACGATTTATGAAAAAGTTTGGTTTTTTTCAGTGACCTTGAACTTGCCAAACTGACCTTCGGTTAAGGTCATGACACATCCTTAGGCCATGAGCAATTTTTGTAGGAAGAAGTAAATTCTTAAGCTTCATCAAAAGATATATATGTGGACCGGACCCGGTTGCACATGCAACCAGACAGCTATACAGACGGACAGACAGCTAGACGGACAGGTTAATTCGTATATACTCAAAACTTCGTTTGTTGGATAAAGAGATGAAAGAGAAAAATTATGGTTTATACAAATTATTTTTTCAGTTAAAAGGTTAACAAACCTACCGGGTAGTCCTTTCATACAGTCAATCCATACACATGTAAATATATTGACTTCATAAAAAAGAGTATTTTGTATTTCTGTGAAATCTATATACACAACTGTATCTACATGTATGGATATACATCATGAAAGGGCTTTATCTGTATAATATCAAACAAAAGTTGAAAATGAAATTTTTACAACATAAAAAAAAATGAATTTAAATTTTAAATCTTGCTGTTTAAAATTTTCATATTCATGGAGAAAGAAATCTAAAATTATAAAAACATTTTCATTATAAATCATATGCATTGATATCTTCTAAATATTGGATATCCTCTTCCACTATAATTACATGTATTTTAAAATTCTTCCTCTGTAACCCCCCCCCCCCCCTTATTTTTTTTTTATTGCAGAATTCTTATTAAAATGGTAAACCCTAAAAACCCGAATTATTAAAATTATGCACATATATATGTAATCAATTAATTTTTAGCTGACATATTTTTATATCCGAAATGACTATAGTTGAAATGAAATTTCAAAAGTGAATAACATGACAATTATTGAAATAAAATATTTAAAAAAGAAATCAAAATATTCACACCTAAACAATCGAAAAGCAAACACTAGGTTGTTTTTTTTTTCCAATTTCTGACGTAAATACAAAGACAATGCGATTGACTATTAACAAGTATCAATATCTGGAAGCTAAACATAGTTTCGTATAAAATCCAGGGGGTTTTTCCAAAAAGAAGAATGACAAAATGGTTTGTCTGCTATTTATAAGAATGTAGAAAATATATACTATGTCCCCGAGCCCGATGTTTATTCGTATAGTATTATATAGTAGGGCTAAAAACTGGAGGGCCATATCTCGGAAACAAGAGATGGTACCATCACCATTTTTTCAGAGAAGTGGTATCTGACCCCTAGTACCGCACCCTCAAAATTTCAGACCCCAGCTAAAAACTGGAGGGCCATATATCCGAAACAAGAGATGGTACCATCACCATTTTTTCAGAGAAGTGGTATCTGACCCCTAGTATCGCACCCTCAAAATTTCAGTCCCCAGGATAGGGGACTTCGATGTCCGCAAGCCCGATGTTTATTCGTATAGTATTATATAGTAGGGCTAAAAACTGGAGGGCCATATCTCGGAAACAAGAGATGGTACCATCACCATTTTTTCAGAGAAGTGGTATCTGACCCCTAGTACCGCACCCTCAAAATTTCAGACCCCAGGGTAGGGGACTTCGATGTCCCCGAGCCCGATGTTTATTTGTATAGTATTATATAGTAGGGCTAAAAACTGGAGGGCCATATCTCGGAAACAAGAGATGGTACCATCACCATTTTTTCAGAGAAGTGGTATCAGACCCCTAGTACTCCACCCTCAAAATTTCAGATCCCAGGATAGGGGACTTCGATGTCCGCAAGCCCGATGTTTATTCGTATAGTATTACATAGTAGGGCTAAAAACTGGAGGGCCATATCTCGGAAACAAGAGATGGTACCATCACCATTTTTTCAGAGAAGTGGTATCTGACCCCTAGTACCGCACCCTCAAAATTTCAGACCCCAGGGTAGGGGACTTCGATGTCCCCGAGCCCGATGTTTATTCGTATAGTGTTATATAGTAGGGCTAAAAACTGGAGGGCCATATCTCGGAAACAAGAGATGGTACCATCACCATTTTTTCAGAGAAGTGGTATCTGACCCCTAGTACCGCACCCTCAAAATTTCAGACCCCAGGGTAGGGGACTTCGATGTCCCCGAGCCCGATGTTTATTCGTATAGTATTATATAGTAGGGCTAAAAACTGGAGCTCCATATCTCGGAAACAAGAGATGGTACCATCACCATTTTTTCAGAGAAGTGGTATCTGCCCCCTAGTACCCCACCCTCAAAATTTCAGACCACACAGCTAAAGTTAAAATTTTGAATTGCGAACTGCGTTCTAGAACGCAGTTTACTTTTGAATTGCGAATAGCGAACTGCGAACTACGTTTTAAAATCTGAACGCCATAGGTGTGTGGGTTGTTCTAAAGTTGGTAACGCGAATTAACTGTAGAGTTTACACTCATTTGAGAGAATAATCTTGTTTAGTATCATCAGGAATTGGATCTAGTTTACGTTAATTCTGGTGAAGTCATTACGTTTGTTAGTACCATTAAAGCGGAATAACTTCAATCTGTGCATCCAGAACTTTATTGCTTTTTTTTTCTCTGAGCGTCTGTCCATCTTGGGTTATGGTCAATCACTACTACTGTCATGTCCTCCCACTTGTGACCTTCAAGGTTGAAATGTTCCCCAACGGGTTCATTGAGTTTTTTTGGTCCTAATGGTCGAACGGTGGTTATTGACCCTCCTGCGGAGATCTCCTGTTTCACCGATGTCCTGTTTGGAGCAAACTTTGCAACTGATGAGATAAATGCAGTTGTCAGTATGACAGGACAAATTCCCTAGTATTTTGTAGTAATGCGGCCTGTAGCGGGGCTGTTAAAACTTTCTGTATCAGAACTGTGCTCTTGTAATGTTTACTTTTCATCAATAGAAACAAGTTTAGTTTCATCGTGAACACAATTTTCCTCATAACAAAGAACACCAATATTCACATCACGTAGCTGATAGTTTATAAAGGCGTTCTATAACGATTTATATGTTCCTTGCATGAACATCAAAACGTAGGGGAATCCTTCATTATTTGTGCGATATAATGTATATTTTTCAATCTGGCAGAAGGAATTATCCACATTCTGTTAGGTACTGTAGATTATAGAACATAGATTTTTATTTTCCTCAGTTTTGTTTATCTAATCAACAAACTAAGTATTAAAAAGGATTGATGGAATAACTGAGAATAGAAAACAAATTATATATATTATGTTGGCAAATTAAAATTAAATTCTTCAAGCTTTTTAAGAACAATAAATGAAATATACTTATAGGAGAATATATACTAATCAAAATTTCTAAGTCCCCAGGTAAGTTTTTGCTTTACACTGCTTTTATATTAAATTATTTAAACAATATAAACTAATAAGTATACAGGATAAAAAGTAGCAAAGCAATTATTTTTCACTTAATGTAATTTTATTGAAGCGCTTTAACACAAAATGCACAAACATAAAGGCACCCTAGAATTAAAAATTCGCAACGTTCAATACTGCATTTATTCTCCATTCAAACGAATTAAGAGCAAGGCAACTGCTTCTCAATGAGTTCACACTATTAAAGAAAAATCTTTATTAAAGGTTATTCCATGTATTGACTAGGTCGTTCTCTATAGATACGCTAGATTCTGCTGCTGGAAAAAGCTCTCACTCTGCGGTCCATCGTGTCCTATTCATGTTCTATAGGTTTGAGATGTGGATAACATTGAAGCTTACCGAAATTGTTTGAACCCGACAATATTTAGCCTACATAAGGTCTCCTTACACGCATTCCCCACCCTCCCAGTTTGTTTCTTAGAATTTGGATAATTATGGAGACTTCAATCAATTTTTAATGAGTGCAGAGCAATTGCACGTGCTGTTAGGCTCCTTCCACAATAGTGAGTAATTCTTATGCAATAGCCCTGTTGATGTGTCGTTGCAGTACGTGTATACGTCTTGACCATAGGAACTTCCGGTTCCGGTTTAAGTGAATTTCCGGATAAACCCTAGGATGGTTTAGTGGTATTTGTTGAAAATCTAGCGATTTTAATGATTGTAAGAAATTTAGGTAAGCTTTGTTCAACTTTCTGACGGTATTTTTAAAGATTTTAAGTAATTTAAACAAATACAGGGGAAGAAAATACAACTCCTCTTTACTAACACTAGCTTGGACCATGTCAACTCCACTTGCACATTGTTTTGTGGACATACACGGCATTTTAACCAAACTTTTTTTCTGTTTTTCGTAACCAACTAAAGATTGAGAACACATGGAGATTTAAATAAATGAAAAGATACACTCGAAAACATATGAAACTCACACTTCATGCTTTTTAGCAAAAAGGTTGAGTAATTACACATTCGTAACTTGTAAGCAACTTGTTAATTGATTTTAAGGTTTAAAGATAAAACGAATTCAACAATCAAACAACTTTACTACTCAAAAGTTTTTTCTGTGTTAAATATTTAGTTTGCCACTTAAATTATTACTTGCAAAATTATGCCTTTTTGTTGCAGAAAATGTATTTTGTCACAACCAATTGAATTTTTTTTTACAGCAAATATTGTTATGGGGAAATAGAATCCTTTATACGAGATTCACGAAGTTGTGAATTTCAGTTTCCTGGTTTTTTTAATTTCATAGTTCGAGGTATGGAGATATTATTTAGAAAATATTCTAACTATGTCCAAACAATTATCGATTTTTTACAGATTCTAATTTTTCATCATGTAACACAGCTTGTGGGATTATCATATCAGTAGAAAACAAATGGCACAATGCAAATATTCACAATATCAGTGTCTCCCAAGTACATGTATATGCAACATTTGCTGGCGACATTGATAGAAACCAGTTTAAAATAAAGCATTATTCTTGTGGAGCTGAATTCATCCATAATCAGAAAACAGAGATGTACTTACTGTGTGGCCTTAGGAAAGGTAAGACAAAAAACAAGTTACTGTAGCAATAAATTCTTGAGGTAAAACATATGACCATTTTATGACAAGAAATATTCTCGCGTAAAATCATATAATTTTTTAATATGGTTTACATTAAAGAACAAATTTGAAAATTTCCAAAAAAAAAAATATTATGAAAAAAAATAAACAAAATGATTATAAGTAGAAAATCTTGCAAGCACTGTCATTTCCAATTTAAACTATATGCTGTAAGATTCTTCAATCCTTGAATAAGTGAGTACAGTGTATTAGTAGAAAAATATTCCCCGCCCAAATCCAACCTTTCACATTCATATGTATACATTACAGTCTACCTTTAATCTGATTGAAAAAAAGTTACGGGAAGTAAAAGTGGAGCACTGATTCAAGTCAAAACATGGATGGCTGAATGAAAATAATTCCTGAATTTTCCACTTCAATTTAGGCATTTCTGCATTTGATGGAGGGCGGTGGGGTGATCTCTTTTATGAGACGATAAAGTATGTGTAAAGTTTCTTAGTTAGCAGAATCGTGCTCAATTTTTCGGGGACCGCGCGCAGGGGGCGGTTTCCAAGATTTTCAATGAATAAGATATGGAAATTAAACGACAAGATAGACTTAAACCCTTTTAAGCCCCGAGTTTGGGTGTCTTTTAGAATGATGCAATAGTTTATCAATAAAAATCTGCTGTCATCCCTGCCACCAAATGAGTATTTGATCTAAGGTTTAGAATACACAGAAAGGTAAGAAAATAGATCAATTTTCGAATTTTCTCATTTTTTGCTTATTTTCATCCATTTTACATTATATTTTGTTTCGGAAAGACATATAGAACAAGCTTTCATATCTACTAAACTTAATATACTTTATACACTAGTACCAAATATAGTTTATGTGTAAAAATCGTACATAGGCAAGCGTATGCTGTATGTTTTCCGAAGAGAAAAGTGTCTCAAATATGATGAAATTTTACCAGAATTGAAGTAATTCAGGAAAATGTCTTACTTCTACACCCTCTTGTGACCTCCATGCAAGCCTTGAATCCAAATAAGTGCTGATTTTAAAGCAAGCACCATTTAAAATTCTGACATACAAAGTATCACAATTTTACCAGAGTTCTGATTTTTCATCTAATAAAGGGGCCAGATTCGGCCAATATCCTACATTGTTCTTTATTATTTTGAAGCGCAAATGAATGAAACTTACGATCGCCACTTATAACCATTTTTAAAGATAATTTAATTGTAAAATAAAATTATTATGAATTATATAGACAAAACAGAAGAAACTGAATGCTGCAAAATTATCTGATGATATCAGCGGAACTTAATTTTATTCATGAAACTCCAAAGATTTTTTAAATTAGATATTATGTACATGTATCTGTAAATTGACCTAGCTGTCTCTAAAAGAAGGGTGTTCTGACGTTCTGTACTTCAAAAGAGGAAATAAAACATGTCCACAAGATTTTTACCATAAACCGCATTTTTTATTTAAAAGAATGTATTTTCTATGGCATAAGGAAGGTTTTTCGTCTCCTTTCTATCACCAGAGATGTTTTATTTTATGCTAATTGCTGCAATTTAGTTCCCGTAAACTACTTAAATGAAATTAAAATGAAAAGTGTTTAAGAACTTTTTTTTTTCGAAATGCTAAGATAAATTATTTCTTCTTAATTACATCAAGAAATTGGTATCATCTATAAGCATAAAAGATTAACCTTCATGTACCCTAGTTAGCAAAAAATGTGTAAAACGAAATGAGGAAAACAAAGGAATTGAATAATTTATCATTTTAAGTTAAAAAGATCAAGCTTAGAAGTTTATACAACCTTTTTTGTGAGCTCATATCATAAAACTGAAAATATGAATTTTTCAGTTTTTGAATAAGCATCATTTGAAAATGTAATACATTACCGCAAAACTGTATGTAATGACCTCTATTTGTGTGATGTTTCAGACAGATTTTCTGGGCCTTCTATGAGGACGCTTGATACAAGTCAAAAGGAAACGAATAGAAAAAATATTATCCCGAATTCATTCCGCTGAACATCAATTCCATTTTATGCAGAAACCACTGTTATACATTGAAAGAATTAAACTAAGAGAAATTCTGAAAATATGGCTTTGGAAGTTACAGAGAAAAATGAATGTAAAAACAATCTTGTTTCCATGGCAATGGAAGGCAGCTAGAAACTTTTTAATATTGACTGAATAAAAAAGTTTCTAACCATAATTTTTGCAAAGGTTCATCACATTTCCAAGCCACCTGAAAAAAGTTTGTCCTCATTTTAACATTTCCTGTTTCTTTCAATCATAAGGCAACAGTCTGTAGAAGATTTTAGTATTGAAAGGGGCCTGGACACATGCAGTTTCATCCAAAAATTTTCATACCATTTTTTATGTTTACAAATACTTAACTAAGTATTTCTAATGATCAGCAAATTTTTGAATTTCAGTTGTCGAGTTACAATACAGATTTAGAGCTCCAAACCTATATCATGTAAACAAGACCCGAGTGATGTTTTTGTTTACGTAGGTTTAACATACTGATATATGTTCGTCAAAGCAGATTTTTCAATATAAAAGTTAATTCTTAATAAAATCAAACATTTTCTAATGACTTGCTGAATCTCGTTTTGTTATAAACATGATATTTTCTAAATGTAAACAAAAACAAGTCACGAGCCCTTTTTACATTATGAAGAATTCTCCTGTATCTCCTTTGTAAATCAACAAATGATGTTCAAATTTTGCTGATCTTTAGAATTGCCTTAGTTAGGAATTGTAAAAATTAAAACTGGTAAAAAAAATTCAGTTGAAACTGTGTCCATGACCCTTTAAAACAAAATTTACTCTGACAGAATGTTAGGAACAATCCTTAAAATTTTCGATTCAATGAATTGCGTGAGCAGTTTATGAGAAATTCGAAGTTTAGTATTTTTTACTTTCCTTCTGTCCATGACGGGTGGATTGAAAGTTTAAACGCCATCTGCACAACTACAATTACAGTTTATCATTTCTATAAAGATAGCAACTATTATCTAGGGAATCACCTAGAACACTTCTAGACAAAATTCTTCCTTTTTCGTATGTTTCCTTGGCAAAGGTAGCCATGTTGAAATTGACATTTATTTTCTAAGCAAATACAGCTAGTCATCATCTTTTTATGAAAAGTTTCAGCAACATTGTCCCAGCCTCTGCAAAAAAGTCCCCAGGAATCGTCTTCTGGCGTATCATAGCAATGCGTTCCCCGACTTCGTTCTTGCAATTGGTGACATGATAATCATTCTCCCTCCTTTCCCACAACACACAATTAGATAAAATATGACAACAGAAAGTTACTTTACAAAAAACTACTACTTAAATAACTTTTAATACATGTACTTGTATACGAATGTGGGAGAGGATTGCAATTTGACGGCAAGAAAAAAAAATCACTGCCGCAATATAAATTTCTAGCGGCCACCAGGTAAAATATTTTTTCCTTGCACCTACTGGTTTTCGTAGACGTCAGATACTGCTTACCTGCATAAAACTTTTAATTAAATTAAAGGTTTTTGTTCAGGGAAAAGGTTTCTTGGTGACGCATGCCAAACAAATGAGGATTGTACTGGAACTCCAAACGGCGGAATTTGTAGAAATCCAGAAAACTATGAATATAACCATGGGAAGTGTCATTGTAATGATGGCTTTACGGAGTTTGCAAATCGATGTCTACAAGGTATGTCAGTTTGTAGGATTCAAACTACGAATCTTAAAAGATCTTGAAGAACAAATTAGAGGAAAAAAGTTGATCAAAAGAAATATTCTTTTTATTATAACTTATATCTTGAAAATCATGGATATGTCAATGTAATTTGGAACTCCTAAATTCCTATTTTTCTAAGTATTTTACCACTGATATATCAAATCCTTAGATTTAAACGATGTTTATTTCCATTTTTATGTTGACATGATGTATCTCGATTAGCTTGAAATAAAACATACTTCAGAGTCTAACAGATCTGTTTCATATTTGAATTATTTATGGACTCCAAATTTTAATTGTTTTATGAACTTTGATATTGAATATTGTTTGTTATCTCTATATCCTTCATTACAAGAAAAAGACGTAAAACGTAATCTAACAATAAAGCTTAAAAATAAACCTGATGAGTTTAACTTCCAATCGTCAATTTCCCTTATTTATACAGCAATATGCCCTTATCACCTACAAACGGGGTTCATATCCGTCAGTTGATTTGATACGTAATAGAATGCTATACATATGAAAAATATATATGTACACTGTATCTAAATCAAAGTAGTTTGTTAACAAACAAGTTATTGAAATAAAAACAAAAGCAGCTACGTTTTAATTAACCATTTCCCAAATTTTATGGTATATACAATGGACCTGCCTGCAAGTACATGTATAATGTTTTATTAAGTCAATTTCTGACTGACGTTTTTCATACTAATTATGATGCCTTTTTTTACTTACTGAATTGTTACCGATTATTTTCTGTTATTTCCTGATCATGACGGCGAGTGTGATCTGTTGGCGGGGATGCTCACATCTCCGTTTTACCTGATCCCATCTCTGATCCTTTTGTGGTACGTGTTTGTTCTGCTCCTGGTTTGTATTCATGATGAACTTTTGATCTTGAATACTTTTCGTTGTATCCATATATTTCATATGTTTACGTTTTGTTCATATCAATACAATTTAGTTCAAAATTACGAAGTTTGATTTAACATGTTTAAACTTAGTTTCATTACACATACACGAACCAATGATGTTAAAAGTGAAAAAAAAAACTTTGAAATATTTAGTTTATTTGTACTAAACATGTTTACAATCTGGTTCATTAAAAAAAAAATCAGAAAACAGACGCCTTCATGAACACTGTGAAGAAGACGTCCAATGTAATGGAACGAAGCACGCATCAAAATGTTCCTTAAATGTTTGCATATGCATGTGAAGAAGACTTCATCGACTTTCAGAATGAATGTCTAAATTGTTAGTTTAAAAAATAGCAATTAATTATTGCTATTACTTTAATGATGGCTATTAACTACAAGACAAGATCGCTTGATTAAGTATGTAAAATCGGTTCTCATTCATTCATTTTACATTTTCATATATTCCATAGATTCTGTGGGACTTGGTGACGAATGTAAACTCAATGCACAATGCCTTAACAATGGACTACTTACCCATTGTTCTCAAAGAAAGCTTAAAAATGTTTCTTCCTGTATGGATCCATATATAAAATTTGATCAACAATGCATTTTAGGTAGATATTACATGTATACCGAAATATTAATCTTAACTGAATTATTAATACAACCAGTTCAACATATGTCATGCCTTTAAAACGGGCTTAACCTCAAAAAAGAGTTTAGCGTATCTCATAACACTATATTTTGCTTATAAGAGTATTCTATGTAGGAACTCGAGTGTCAAGAAGATATTGGATTGAAACTTAATCTATCTGATAACATAATTAAGATGACATTATTGTCTCATTTTTATTATCAACTGATACCATCAATTAATCAAATTTGGGTATTTTTCACTGATATAGAGTATATATACTATATTTCGATAAAGGGTTTCAAATTTAAACCATTACTTGGCACTTGAGGCCATGGAACAGTGAGAGATTCATATTGTGCTAGTTGACGCCTGATAAGACAAGGGACCTCTTTTATTATGGTTATATCATAAGATCTCACGACCCTCACTTTATAGTGCAGAGTGCTTGTCGAAGGAAAAATAGCTACATATTTTTTATCAACTAAGGTCAGTCACAACTTGGGTTCGAACCCACGACCTTTTAATCTCGGAGTGAGCGCCCTACCGACCGAGCTACCGTGATGGTGTAATTTTACAAAGAGTTCGTATCTCCATATGTTTCATTTCAAAAAGAGTAAATTGTGAATTAAAAAGTCAATATTGTGTCAGTGGAAGAATAATTACACAGAATCTTCAGTACTTTGATATTTGTCTTCAGGTAATCTCTCAATCGGTGCACCATGCAGGCATCACGTCCAGTGTTATAATTCTGACAATGACACATAGGGATATGTTCTTGCATACACGGAAAACCATGGAATGGTTCATGTTTTAAGGGTAATTTGATAAGAATAAGGCTTTTATTTCTTCGGGCATTTAGAAGGTTTGATCATAAGCATTGCAATTTAATTTTTTCGGGGCTGTATATCCTAAAGCAATGCATTGGATGTTGTGCGTTTTTGTAAAATATTTTAATCAGAATTTCTTATCGAACATTCATGCATTTGTACGTTTTAAAGTTGGGAAATTTCTCCAAGAATCTTGTTTTCTTGACGAACAATGCACAGGAACAGAGAATGCCTTTGAATGTCAAAGTGGAGCATGTGGATGTAAAAAAGGATACTTTAGAAAGGATAATACTTGTATAGAAGGTAGTGTAAACAAAATATTTACTTTAATCAATGCATTCGAGACATAGCCAAACTTTATTTGTATATCTAAGATGATATTTGTATTCAAAATCTTGAATTGCATTCATGTTGATTGTAATCCGAAGTGGTCGGTATACAACAATTACAATACATCAACGACAAAGCAATGCTTCTAAATGCTGAAGAAAAGTTAAGGAAAATTAAAAAGTTAGAGCGTTCTTTATAAACAAAATGTAAAAAAAAAACATACAATACCGAACTATCTCCAACGTAAACGTCAATTTTAATAATATTTAAGTATATTCGTACTTTACTGTTTAAGGCCAAACTCACCTTAATAACATTAACATTGTTAATGCTACAAATAATTTACTGAAAAAAAGTTCTTAACATATTAACGGTAATGAATGAAAATTGAGAAACACAATACTCCTCAAGTGATGTTAGTCAGACGTGAATTCTTAATAATTCCAAAGAATTTTAGGAAAATTTGAAATCACAAAATTTCACAAAAAAGGGCTTTTCAACTTTTTATTCTTAAAAATAAAAATTGAACTCTTAGATCTAGTTATCTTATCACTGGTCAAATGCAGAATTGTAAAAACAATATAAAGGATATACTCTTAAGTTGATATTTTAAAAGATTCTAGAGTTTCTGATCCATTCACAACATCCATTTGGTCTTTAGCGACTACTAGGTATTCCCACAGTTAATCGAAATTCCTATGCATTGGTACTTATAATATTTAGCTATTCTATTTAGCTTATCTATTTTTGATATTCATTGAACTAAAATGTGTTCAACATTTTATACTTAAAGAGACGAAAACATTTGTTGTGCCCTTCAACTCAATATTTATATAAACAGTAAACTTTTATAACGTATTCGGTAATAAAGTATCTCAGAATGTAGAGTATCCGATCAAAAATCCCGGTAGTGTTATTATATATTGAGAAAAAAATAACACCACTTACAACGTATTTGTATATAACGTAGCATCGCTTATAAAGTATTAGAAATTTGGTCCTGTTACATAATTTCACCTCTTATACCGTATTCTGACACCTGGTTTAACACCTTTTGTATTATCTCTATGACCGCTGATTAGTCACGGTTTCTTGACTTCACAGCAGTGCCTTACTGCGTATTTTTTTCTAAGCAGGTTTCTTTTTTTTTCAGGTAGAAATATGTACAATAAATCATTGAAATAAATTAAGTTCATCCGGTAGATGTTTTCATAATCATAAGTGTTGAAATAAAATCCATTCAAAGTGAAATCGATGAGCCAATGCCTGACACGTGCAATTATCATATACCCAGACAATCGATTAACATTAATTTTATCCGAAATTACAACTTACTTAAATTCGTGTGAAGGTGCGAAAGACAGAAATAATGTTTAATTTCTCCGCCGTTGCAACATTGGGGACTTTTGTGACTAAACGTTGTAAGGCAAAACAGAAAATTATCATGGACTTATTAAATGATCTGTCGGTAATCAATATTGTACGTCTCTTAGTGTATTTGAAATATTTTATAGTTTGCAAAATCATAATGAAATTTAATATTAATCTTTCTCAATAGCAGAAAAGAAACTGAATATACTGATAATTTTTTTTTACATACTGTAAAATCACATATTTTCGAGAGGTCAAATTTTCGTGGTTTGAGGAAAAATTTTGGTTCATTGGGATTTTATTCCGTGGTTGAAGAACTGTTCAGTAGTAATATATGTGAAAAATTGCATTTCGTGGTAGATATACCTTGAAAATCGCGCAAATTAAACACCACGAAAATAAGTGATTTTACAGTACTATACGAACTTGAGAATTTTGATATCTAACCAGACGTTTGACAGGTGTTTACGGTTGAGATGTACCGAGTATTTTCTTTTTCCGTTCATAACTTGCACCGGTTATAACGTAGGATTTATCAAAGTCGCAAAATCGAGAAACATGTGTTGTTTATTTGATAGCGAGGTGTTCTTTTCAACGCTATTCATCATCCACACACTCTTTGTAATTAACCTTTACTGTATCAAATGATTTATTCAACGAGGAAAAAGATTTATCTTTTATTACGCTTTGATACACACTTATCACATTTATTTTGCCTATTCCAAAGTCGAGTGGATTCGTCGTATCACAGGCGTATCATCTTTTATTATACGTACAATCAAATTATTGGAAAAGACCTTTTATTTTGTTTATTATTTACAGTGAATAAAATAGATTACAAATCGTTTGTGCTCGGGAGTGGAGGGTTTCTTCTCGGTGTCTTTTCTACAGTGATCGTTTTTGCATCTTTTCGTAAAGGAGGGTGTGCAAGGAGAGAAAATCAAAGGTAGAATTCAGTCATGTTCTTGTATTATGAAAGCATTCAAGATGAGAAGGACATAAATAAACCTTTCAATTTCTAATTATAGATCTGACATCCGACTTACCTCAGATACAAGAAATGATGACAACCAGTACTCTTATGTCGAGCACAGGGACATCAGAAATCAAATCGTAAGAAATTTGAAAGCAAATTATCATCATCATCATCATCATTTATTATTCATTTCAATTCCAAATCAAATTTATGTGAGCCACCTTTACCTGTGACCAAAGCATAAAAGACTTTTAAAACTTAATTGAAGGAATGAATAAGATAACAATATGTAAGAAAGGTAGTGCGACAAAAATCATGCATAGAATTTTAAAAAAAGAGATATCATGCATAGAATTAAAAATTAATTTTAAACAACAACAATACTAGTATTGAATGTATTACAAAATAGTGTAAATCAAAGTATGTGTCCATTATATTTAATTTCAGGAACTATCATCATACAATCCCGAACATCAAGATATCCAAACGAAAAATGTTACATACAATCACCTGCACGAAGAACGACAAAACATTTCAGAAAACGATTATGGCTTTTTTCGTTCAAAATAAAGGATTCTCTACCAAAGAGGCACAAAAGTGATAAATAATAAGCAATTTTTAACTCTTTGTGATTTTCAGTTTACAGTCTTTTCAATGCTAGTGATTTAAGGTTTTTAAATAATATTTTTTTGTTTATTTATATGTTATTTAACGCCCCTTTCGAGAATTTTTTCATCATATAAATACACCACCATTTTCCGGTGGAAAGCGGCACATTTTTATCCTGTAATCAGCACTTATGGCCATTGAGCAGAGATTGTTGGATTGATTATATATTGTCTAACGTCCCTCTCGAGAATCTTTCAACGATTTGGAGACGCCACCACATGCTGCTGCAGATTTTATACTAGTCAGTATGCTCGGCAATCAGGGCCATTAAGCAGTGAGGGATCTTTTTCGTGTCAGCACTTACTGTGACACGCGACCTCATCCGAAGGACGGGGTCTCCACGTCCCACACTGGGATTCGTACCCGCGAAGTAAGGATCAGCCTGCAGGTAGGTGACCATTGATCAGTGAGGAATCCTTTTCGTGCCAGCACCTACTGCGACAAGAGACCTCGGTTTATACAGCCACATCAACAAATCGGTCTACACAGTGAGGTTCGAACCCGCAACGCAAGGATCAATTTTTAATTTGCGAGTCTGGAGGAGACGCTTTAACCACTGCGCCACGCAGTCGATTAAAAATATATGTTTATATGCAAGTAAGTATGCCATTCAAAAAATGAAAAGCGTGATTCGGGGAACACAAAATATAAAAACCTAAAAATTATTATGAAAAATTATGAAAAATTGTGAATACCTTGATCGACTTACCTTTTAACTTAAAATAGTATTGTTAACTATAGTTTACTTGTGTAAACATTGTAAAAGCCTTTGTAATAGCTAATACTGTAAAAAAAAAAAATAGGTTAAAATTTAATTTCCAATGTTATGTTTGTCTTAATCTTGTTGAATTTACATCTGTAGCTACATGAACAGTCCTTTTGAAAATAGGTGTTTTTAGGCGCTAGTTTTTTTTTATTTTCCAAATTTGAAACAAAAACATTGAATTCGATTGTAAGGTTTTCGTTGTCCACCCTTTTGTTTGTAATTGTCTTTGTCTTTAAGTTATTTGCATTAAAAGCTACATCGTTTACATGTACATTAAATCTTGTTATTATGGATGCTTACTAACATTTTTGTACTTATCATTAGACGACTATTAACATTACAATCAATTTGACTAAAATAAAGTATTATGTACGGAAGAAAAAAAAATTAATTCGTACCATAAATAGCTTGTAAATAGTTATTTGCTTACAACTTTGAACAACAAAAGTATATAAATGTCCTTTTTCTCTGTCATTAAATTAGTTTTTGACTATTTCGCAACAGAAAATTTTGACATTAAAATTGCAGCTCATATTGCTCAAAGAAACGTACATAACGATTGTTTTCTTTATTTTTCTTCTGATAACTTTCTTTAAATATGTATCATTATTATCATTGAACATTTCACATTGGAATAATAAATAATTTGCATTGACAAAGAGAAACTATTTTTTTTCATTTTGTCATTTTGCAAATCACATCAGGTCTTGATGACTTTCATGACCTTCAGAATCATGATGATGGTTGTGACATTTTAATACGCAATGTTTCAATCGTATTGAAAGATTGAGGGACTATATGAAAACCATCTATCCTTCTCTATTCAACAATCCAGAAGTGAAAAAAATTTACATAAATTACATGATCAGTACGTACTCGTCCCTGATGACAAAGCAAGTGAAAAAAATTTTTTCGTTTGTAAGGCTTATTATATATGTTGTATTTTAGAAGAACTTGGATTTAATTCTATAAGTGACAGTCCAACTCATATACTATACTCATAGTATCCTACATAGAGAAGAAATTCTTCAAAATCATACGTCAGTTTTGATGATTTTGAAGATCCCAAAGAACCAAAAAAGAATCTTGAACTACAATATCTACATTGTATTCCGAAACATCATAAAAATTCATACAAAGAGTGTTCCAGTAATTGCTTAACAAATCTTCCTTTTTTACTCCTCACTTATATGTTAAAAGAAGTGCAGGAGAAACTTCAAGGGCACTGTGCAACAATAAATTCAGAAAGTGGTTTAAATCAGTTAAGATACTTAAAAATTCCAATCAAATTTTGGACAGTTTAAAATCACAAGATTTAACAAAAACATCTTAAAAACTTATGACTTTTCATCTTTATACCCAGCAATTCCCCACGCTAAGTCAAGGTTTTTTGATAGCATTGGCAGCTATAAAAATGGAACTCATATATTTACTAACCCTGTATTTGATCATTTGCAAAATTATTTTTTAAAACATTCTGTAAGTACTCACAATTACTCTAAGGGCAATATAAAAAAGATACTCGAATCTGAAGTTGACATCAAAAAGTTTCTGATAGACAATGTCTACATGTATGTGTGTTTTGGACATCCGGTCTACCATCAATCTATTGGAATCACGGTTATTAGTAGACCTATATTTGAATTTATATAAGAAAAATTTGTCCCAAATCTCTAACATGTAAAGAAGGAAACACTCGCTGTGGCCTTCAACTCGACATTTAGATATATCACCTACAAAATGCCAATCAACAATGGTAATTTCCATTCTGAAGTCGATACGATATATCCAGGTGAGCTTGAGATAAAGATTCCACAGTGTTTGACACATCAATTTCATATTTGGATAATTTACTTGAAAAAGACGTAAATCATAATGTAACATCCAAGCTCTATGATAAACTTGCGCATAATTGATGACTTATGAAGAATTATAATTCGTGCCACATTTAATCGCGATATAGACATTAATTGAGCATTGAATTCATATTCTGGGATGTCTTCGGTCCTATAACACACCTGGCCGTGCCGACAAATTGAATACCGCGCGTTAGCGCGGTATGATAATTTGTAGGCACGGCCAGGTGTGTTATAGGACCGAAGACATCCCAAAATATGAATTCAATGCTTATATTTACATTCTCTAATTTTCCTTCTTCATAATTGTTTATTTCGTTCATCTTAACGCCCTTCAAAACTGCCGTGGTTATTAAATGTAAGAGCCGTTTGTGACGTCAAATAACGTCAAATGACGTTGCAAAGTTAAATAACGCAAACAAACATTGCGAGGGAAAAAGTGACAATTTAATTCTTAACGGACATTACGTTAATTTTAACGTTAATTTTTCAGGGTTATAGTTTTTCATTAAATTGAAATAAAACATTTTACATTTTGGTGTCCCTAAAGTATTGAAAATGCTTATAGTTCCTGCTGTGTATTCTAACGCGCGGTGACAAGGTTTCGCGTGTGTTATAGAGATTTGAACGTCGTGGATTTCTTATGAATTTCATAAAGAAAATTACACTGAATGTAAATATTTCTTCATGAACAAGACTACGTTTTTCCCAAATTGTGGCTACAGCTCTATATAAACCTAAGGATACTATGACATAAAAGAATAATATTTCTGCGAGGTCATTGTTTAATTGCAAATTAAAGTTTGAATATAAATTGGGATTTATTTCAACATAAAATTTATGTTTTAGAGTCTTCTGATTTTCATCTCAGTAAATTTCAGTGAGTAGTTGTAACCATGCCAGGATAACCACTCAATCCCATCAGCGAATGAAGAGTGTGTCCCTCGAAGATATATTCCATTCAAGTTGGCCTGGTGACAATTATGGTACCACCAACCGCCTTTGAATCTGCTGGCGCAATTGTTTGAATCATGATCTTTTGTGTAAAATTGAACACCGTTGTGCCCTGTCAACGAATCACCTATCAAAAAATATACTAGTATTTTTTAGTTTCTCTCGTTTTCATTGAAATTAAACAGCATTCAGTACCGAAAATTTAATTTTAAAAATCTAATTAATTCAAAGACATCAAGATCTCACCTGCTGTTCCTATGTAGTCCTCTAGCGTTAGCTTGTAACCTTGACTTTCGTCTCCAATAGAAAAACGTCTATAGATGGCATAACGAGACTGGCCCGAAAAGTCAGACATGTCTATACGTAGCTCATAAAAACCTTGACTAACAATTTCATAAATCCTATGATTTCCTGAAATCAATATTTAAACAACATTTACAGAGAAAATAAAAGAGGCTGCATAATGATAAAATAAATATTGGGCTCTTCTGATGATTTGATCAGGCTTTTTGGCAAATTACGATTAGCACAATGTAAAGGGGACAAATCTGCTGTATGACAATTTTCTATTTATCATCGTATGTACATGTATGTAGTACGAAGTCCTTAAATTGTTTTTCTCTATCATAATGTTTGTAAATATGCAAATTTAGATAATCTAGTAAAATAGTGTCTCCAAATTTGGATTTATCTAATTCTGCAACATACATTCTCATGTCAATATGCAAAAATATAAGCACGCCAAACAAATTATGTGGAGATCATTAGTTTATTAAGTACTTTTTAGTAGCATTTACAAGTCGGATGTCTATGCAATTATATCACAAGTGTACATTAATGTATCCCATGGCAACGTGTAAATTGCATGTTTTAACTAAGGTAAGATAAAACATATGGAGATGACGAACAGTATTCGAACTCAAACGTCCAATGAAACAATGAAAATCAAAAGCAGAGCAAACAAGGACCTCTAAAAATAAGACGTGGGATCAGGTGACATGAAAGTGTTAACTTTTATTTTTGACTTCTCAATTGATGTGGTTTATCAACAGTGAGACGTGCATGAATTAAACCTTGCTCTTCATCAATCTTAAAATCAGATTTAACAAATGGATAGGTATTTTGGACG
>NW_026934448.1:0-6024 GCF_032062105.1 Saccostrea cuccullata
TTTAGGTCCCAAGATGCATCAAAGTACAAGATTTGAGTATTCTAAATCTTCCAGTGTCTGATATAATGGTATTTAATGTTTTTAAAATGATAAGTCATAAAGTTCAAAAAGTAGGTCATGGTGACCTACTTTTAAGCTGACATTGTTTGAGGTCCCAAGATGCATCAACTGACAAAGTTTTATGATCATAGGCCTTAAAGTGTCCAAAATATGCCTTCAAATCAATTTGAAAACAAATCCCCATAAAATTTAAGAAGTAGGTCATCGATCGTGACCTATTTTTGAATTAACATGATGTGAAGTCGTAAGATGCATCAACTTACAAGATTAGATGATCCTAGTCCTTATAGTAAGCAAAATATAGATGTTTTTAATAATATTGTAAATTTAGGTTTACTTTGAAGTTTAAAGTAGCTTCCTGACTAGACAACAATTGTACCATATTATTTAAATCACCTTATAATTGCAATGTATTAAGAAATCTCTCGTTTTTGACGCCATTATTATAGTAAAACCTACACTACTATACAAATCGGAACAGAACTGAATTCCGGAAAAACAGAACCGTACCCGAACCGAATGAATTGTTTCGCGGTTTCGGGTCATTTCGGGTACCCGTGACAGCCCTACCTTGGGCCAAAGATACCTTGTGACAAATTTGGTACTGATTGGCCAAGGGGTTCTTGAGTTATGGCCCATATTCTAAAAAGTTTACACACACCGCACAAATGGCCATAGCATTAGCTCTTTGAGCCTTTGGCTCAGAAGAGCTAAAATGTTAATAGTTCACACACAGACAGACAGCTAGACAAATGGACACCGGACAAAATGTGATCTGAAAAGCTCACTTGAGTATTCGGCTCAAGTGAGCTAAACATTTTCCTATATGTTCCTATATAAAATATTGGCATCCATTGTCCCCCACTCTTGCTTTCAACAAATTTGAATCTGTACTATCTGAGGATGCTCACATATTAATATAACCTATCATGCCTTTTTTTCTCACAAACAAGATTTTGAAATATTTTACTATATATTCTTTGTAAAACTCTGACATCCATTGTGGCACAGTCCTAACCCAAGGGGTCATGACCAATCACGGCTTTGCTATACTGTGGTTCCATCAATTTTCGTTGGTATCAATTTTCGTGGATTTTGTAAAAATGACATTTTCGAGGATACGTAATTTCGTGGACAAAAGCATTGCGTACACAAATGTATGCTATATTTCGTTATTCAGTGAACATTTGAATTCGTGGATCTGCTCAACAACGAAATCCACAAAAATTGGTGCTCAACGAATATTGATAAAACCACAGTATGTAAAACTTCGATAGTCCATTGTGGCCAGCCCCACCTCTGGGGCATGATTTGAACAAATTTGAATCTACACTACCTGAGGATACTTCAATATAAATATGAACAATCATGATTTTGCTATATCTAAAACTTGAATCCTCCATTGTGGTCAGGCCCCACCCCGAGGGGTCATGATTTGAACAATATTGAATCTTCACTACCATAGGATGTTTCCTTATAAATGTGACCAATTATCATGGCTTTGCTATTCTCACAAAGATTTTTAAAGATTTTACCCATATATTCTTATGTAAAAACTTTCATTGTCCATTGTTGCCCTGACCAACCCTCCGGGGTCATGATTTGAACAAACTTAAATCTTCACTACCTGCGGATCCTTTCATATCAATATGATTAATCATGGCTTTGTTGTTCTGAAGAGTATCTTTCAAAAAATTTCCTATACAAGTATGTTCCTATGTAAAACTTTGATTTTCCATTGTAGCCAGGTCCAACCCCCAGGAGTCATGATTTTAAAAATTTTGAATCTCAGTTCCTGAGGATGCTTCCATATAAATATAACCAATCATGGCTTTGCTATGCTCAAGAAGATTTTTAAAGATTTTCCTTATATATTCCTATGTAAAAACTTTTATTGTCCATTGTCCCCCCCCCCCCCGGTCATGATTTGAATAAACTTAAATTTATACTACCTAAGGATGCTCCCATATATTAAATATGATTAATCATGGCTTTCCTCTTCTCAAGAGGATCTTTTAAAAAATTTCCTATACATTCCAATTTAAAACTTTGATCGTCCATTGTGGCTAGGCCCCACCCCCGGGGGTCATAATTTGAACAAATTTCAATCTACACTACCTGAAGATGCTTCCATATAAATATGACCAATCCATCTTTGTTGTTGAATGGGTTTGATTGACACATCTTTGCATTATACAAATTTTAATCTCATTATTAATACTTAGGAGAAGAGCTTATCTTATTGTGTAATAATAAAAATATCAACACTTTAATTCCATAAAATCATATTCAGAGTAAAAATGTTTCAAAGCAAAACGCCTTCATAAGTATCGTCCTACAGCGCTTAACGTTGTGTACAAAGTTTAGTAAATTGAACACACCCGCCATACATAGACACTTTTTAAAGGATTATGATTCATCAGTTGTGTTCAATTGTTAAATATACTCATCATAACTGCTCAGACTGATATTATACAGTGCATATGTTTTGTTTTAGAGCTTTTCTAATCTGTTTTTTCTGAATTAAAATTTAATATTTCTCATTAATACACAACATACTGCCACTTTCCCTTACTATTAAGAATGATATTTAAATTTGTGAAAGTGCAAGGGTGTGTCAATAAAACCCATCCAAAAAATTCTAATATCAATAACTTTTAGATGAAAAAAAGATTTTTAATAAATTTTCATGTGAATTGCTATATGTGATATACAGAAAATGTTAACTGCAAATCTGTATTGATTTATCTTGGACACTTTTTGACCTCCTCCCATATCAATTATTTTTAACCTTATCCCCCTCCCATTTTTTCATTAGCCAATCCTTCAACAATTGTTTGTTTGGTACTGCCTTCTGAAGGGTTTCAGACACAGGAGGAAGCTAGGAAGGAAAATATTTTTTACTGAAGATCAATTATTTTCTGATAAAA
Organism: Saccostrea cuccullata; assembly: GCF_032062105.1. Classification (NCBI taxonomy): domain Eukaryota; kingdom Metazoa; phylum Mollusca; class Bivalvia; order Ostreida; family Ostreidae; genus Saccostrea; species Saccostrea cuccullata. The sequence goes on from NW_026934448.1 coordinate 2,991, forward strand.
AAAAATCTCAGTAAACAGCTACTAAATACATTTTTTGACTTTTAAAAAAGTATCTATCATCAACAAAAAACAAAATTTTTATTGATCTGACACTAAAATTTTAGTGTTTTGTATGGTGCATGTGATACATGTAATAAAAAAAATAATGATTAAATAAAAAAAATCTTGCTACTTTTGGCCAATACAATTTTTTCGGAGGGGGCATTTCAATGAAAAGGGAAGCAATTCCAAACAAACTAGAATTTATTTATTTTGACCTTAATTATTTCAGAACTTTTTTCATGATTACAGTAAGATATATTCTGTATTAAAAAAAACCTGGACAAACACATTTATTCAGACTTCACCTGTATTTGACAAGTATTTTGATGGAAATATTCTATAGGCGTTATTCTAGAATCTGTTAAACTAAATTTCATGATATGATTGGATATCTAGCCCAGCAGAATCTCAACGGTAACGGGTTCGTTCATCTGATCTACCTGTTCACTGGAGTCCATTCGCACAGAGTCCATTCGCTCAAAATATTTTTCGCCCAAAATCTTGTTCGCACTACATTTGTTGGCCCAATACTTATGTATACTTGTAAATATAAACTCATATGAATAAATAAATAACATACATCATTTTTTCTATTTCTTTCCATAACGAACTTTGGATATTCTTTTCAGAAATTCTGATACGAGGAACAATGTTTATTAAGTCTTATTTTATCAATTTTTTATCTGATTCTAATGCTTTTTTTTATGACTTAGTGTTTGCACTATAGTTAATTAGATGATTTATATGATTAATATCGATGTTAAAGAGGGGGATACATCCATGTTAGATTAACGAATTGCGCTATGTTTTGAAAACAAAGGACTGAGACGTAAATAGGGCTGGCCCATAATAGAACTTGACAGCAAGGTTTTACCTTTGAATAATCTCCCTTTGTTCTTGAAAAATGATTTATAGAAATTTTGGACAGAAATTTATTAGATTTTATTCTACATTAAATGAGGGTGAACGGATCCTGTTCAAACAAGTTTTAGGGTAAGCGGACTCTGGGCAACAGGAATTTGGGCAAATGGGAAATCAGGCGAACAATTTTTAGGGCGAATGAACATGGAACCAATCTCAACAGGGATCGAATACGTATATCTTAATTCAAAGTCTGTTCAGTGTCTAGTAGCAAATATGGTATTTTATTTAATGTTTTCTCAAGAGGAATTCCTCAATGAACAAGATATGCCTATATGGAATTTGCCAGATAAAGCTGCGTCATTTTGTTTTTGTGCCATATTTGTTGTTGTTGTTGTTATCGTGTACTTTCCTCCGTTGACTTCGGAGCACCCTGCACCATAAATTAAGAAAAATTACGAAAGGGGGGGATAACTTGTATAAGTATAAAAGTCGATTTCATTCATTCTATTAACAATGCAATAATTATAATGTAAACAAAAACAACAAAACACAGACAACGGCGAAATAAACTCAAATTGGTCAATTGCAAAGATACTGCGCAGTATTCGACTCAATATGGCGTCAGTGTTATTGGCTGCGTTAAATTACCCGAAAAGAGGTTAAAGGGGACCCAGATGAACAAAAAATGGTCCATAAACATTTTTTATTTTACTTTGCATAAATAATAATAAAATTCAAATGTTATCAGTCACTTTTCAAACACTTTAAAGATATTCACTACCCATCAATCTATATTTTAATAGTTCATTTTAAATGCAAGCTATACTTTATATTGAAACTCTTTAAAGTTTTACAAAAACTTTAGATATTACTGATATATCACTGGGTCTAATGAATCATAAAAAATAAATAGATTTATTATTTTTCTTCAACTGTTATGTGATGGAAAACATTTGTTAAGTTTTATATTTGCTCGTTAGGGTTCTTTTTGGGTAGATATACGCATCATTGTCACCGGGTTTTGCAAACTCGTACGTTAAGTATTATTGTTCGCAGTCGACTGTAAAGTTTCACGTTACGTCACGATCTAATTTGACAGCTCGCTCAAGGTAAATAGTACCCGCCTCCTTGACGCAAGCTTTATGATTGGTAGTTTCTCCTTATCCCTGATTGGTTGTTCGTGACAGACAATGACAAACAAGAAAAAAGTTGGACATAACCATTTAATTACACGTTCCGATGTTTACTTCATCACCGCATTGCTGACTTGTAACACATTTTTCAATAGTGCACTGTCTTGCATTGTGGTAAGTGCAGATGGCAATTTCCGCATTGCTTACCGGTAAAGTTTCCGATTTTTGGGGGGCTGTACAGTATTTTTCTTGCATACTCAATGCATAATCCATTGCACTTTCTACTTCTGTCTCCAATTCTTAATTCTATGTCATTGTTAAGATCTTTTATGGACTGTTCGATTGGCGATGGGGAGGTGTAAAAATCGAGAAACAAACAACAAGATAGTTCCCGCTACATAAAAAAAATCCATATTGTGTATAAAATAAAACATGACCTTCAACCTTTTGCGCAATTTGCAGAGAATCATAGGTACCCGCTGCATAAAAATAATTCAAAATTATAAAAAATAAAACTTGACCTTCAACCTTTTGTACAATTTGCTGAGAATCTATAGGTAAAGGAGAAATATTCCTAATTAAAACCTTAACCCTGTTTATTTGAAGTTCAAGAATTAGTAACGTAGGGGCAGGGGCCTCACCCGGGGGGTATTGCCTCTCTTTTTGATGGGGGGGGAGGGGGTGAACAAGACTGCCTTAAACTGTGTTTTGTGCCTCGTCCACGCATACTTACTTTGAGTGAAGCATCATATAGTTTGAACATCAGGGATTTAAAGATAGGCCTTGCTGTGATTTTTATGTGATGATCAATATAAGTACTGTGTATTTTATTAATGTGAAGTCGAGGGATGTGGGTGGGGCGAGGACATACATGTATATTTGTTAGATGTACATTTTTTTTGTACCCCTCCACTTTCAATAGCAAATCTATTATTGAATAAACTCCGTAGGAATGTGTAACCAGGCACAAAGAAACAAGAGGGATGGCCTTCCCA
>NW_026934449.1:0-6049 GCF_032062105.1 Saccostrea cuccullata
TTTAACAGCTTACCTCTTCGGCGTGGAAAAAAAACTGAAAATAAAATGCACCCGAGTGTCAAATCAAAGAGCTTTCCTTGCCATAAAACTGACACGTATGTGTACCTCTTTAATCAGCACACTGCCTTCCTGTGCGGTCAACAACCCTCCCCCTGTTCCCCTATCCCCCTAAATAAAAGCTCGGTCCGTGTGTGGTCACCGTCAACAAATCTGAACTGCTCCTTCACCTTTTGTCAAACAGTATCTATTTTCGGGATTCTAATCTTACCTTGTGTGAACTACATGTACGCTCATAAATGATTTTTCTAAATCAATTAAACAATTGTACAATTTATGGATTTTAAAAAATAATTTTCTTGTTGGAATATAAATTTAAAAAATCATATAAATCAATTTAATAAAACAAAGTCCCTTAACTAATCCGCTGATTTATTTTATTTGTACGATGTTTCCATAATTTATGTTTATGTAAATAATATCTTTAAACGAACTTAAAAAAATACTGCACATACGGTACATCAACTTTTGGATCATCGGGTTTTCTTTCGGATCACCGGGTTTTCATCGGGTTACAGAAAGAATTATTTCTAGGAAACAATTTCTTTGATCCTAGATACATTCTAAACTCTGAAAATTTGCTAGCATTATTATTTTTTACGGTATTTTACTATAATAATAAAAGAAGAAGTCTGATTCCGCCGTGACCATGCAAGGCGAGTACTAGTAAACATGGAGAAAAACTTTATTCAGCATATTCTATTTACAGACATTGTGTATAGCTATGTGTGTACCGAATTTCATTCTAATCTGAATTGTGGTTTTGTAGATATAGAGATAGTTTGCGAACTTTTTAATCAGCCCTCGTACATTTTCATTCCAGAATGTTGTCATTGATTGCTATATATATTTCCCTCTGTTGTTTCCTCTTGTGCCCGGATGTAGTCAAGAACAACATTGTAGGTCATCATATACTCCTCCTTTAGGAAAAGAAAAAATTAATGGATTTCAGATTGATCAACACATAAATGTATTATTTCTGTATGCATACTCAGAAATCAATAATGTATTGCATCAAATGTGTCAAGCAAGGGTTTTTTTTATTTAAAAAGAGACGGTAAAAATAATCAAAAATAGATCTGAGATTGACAACAGACATTTTTGCAGAATGAAGATTCACATAGGAAATCATTGCTTCAAATGTACAGATGAGATGTATTTATGTGATATAGATGTATTACCAGAGTGGAGCAGAGTTCCGGTCGTCTTATCTGTAGCTGACGGACGGCAGTAAATATGTCCACCTCTCCATCCATAGAAATAGGAATATTCAAAATAAGTTTAAAAATTTATACTAAAAACAATAAATGTATCCACAAACTTTAGCTGTCATGTCCAAAAATGTCATTATATATGTTACATTTTTCCACATGACACATACATGATTTTTATGTTAATACATGTAAATGTATTATGTTTAGGTCTCTGGATATACTCGCTAGTCCGAAGGTCCATAAGTCCAACGGCCTAAAATCCGAAGTCCGACCATCAACTATTTTGAAAGTCACAAATCCGAATGTTCACCAGTCCGAATACAATCCCTTGCTTGCCTGTCTGTATTTCCCTGTGACTGTCTAAAGGAATTTTTTTGTCGCTGATTAGTTTTTTTTAAAATAAATCATGTAAATGCTTAAAATTTAAGCACATTCATTGATTACATATAAGCATGTCATTGATGTGTGTTTCATTTTTGTACAAATCTGACATCAACTTCCTGGTTATCCGTGCATCTGTCCTTTCAATAATTCTGTCGTTGTTTTTTAAGCATGCACTCAATGCAAATGCTTGTCTTTGTGCATGTTAAATTGTAGGAATCATTTTTGTTTGAATCTGATGTCAACTTCCACGTAATCCCTGCGTGTTTCTTTACCACATTTAAGTAACAGTTGTTTCAGCATCTAATCAATGCAGATGCTTAAAATTGTTGCACACTCTTTCTGTTGGCATGTCATACGGTGGTATTTAATATTGCTTAAGTCACGGAAATTTGTCATATTTAAAAAGAGTTTTATAACTTTTATGACTTTCAACTTTATCACGCCACATCCAACGAATTAATTAGTTCAAAAAAGTGAATTAAAATCCAGAATTTTCTATGTCATTGACAGCTTTTTTTCAATAAAAATGGAACTTGAAAATTTATTTACTTTGTCATTGGTCATTTGCTACATTATTTTGTTAAAAAGCATTCTGTCTGCAGACTTAATTATCTGAAGTTGACATCAAAAAGATGAGTTTCTGATTGAAATGTCTTTACTGTTTTTGAAGACCAGATCTTCCAACAATCTATTTGAATTCCCATGGTACCAATTGCGCTTCGTTATTAGCAGACCTAATTTTGCATTCATATGAATCAGAATTTGTCCAAAATCTTATATAATGCGTGAAAAGAAAAAAAAAACACTTGCTGTGGCCTTCAACTCGGCGTTTAGATATCTGTCAATTAACAACGGCAATATCCATTCTTATGTCGATACGATATATCCTGGTGATCTTGAGATAACAGATATCACAGAGTCTGACACATATGTTTTATATTTGGATATTTTATTGAGAAAGACGTGGGTTGATGCCCCAACCAAGCTCTATGATAAACGTGATGACTTTAATTGTTTTATCATCAGCTTTCCTTATTAATGCAGCAATATACCTTTATCACCTGCATACAGATTTTATATATCTCAAGCATGCTCAACGTAAGAACAATATCTAGAAGGTTAATTATTGACAAGCAAGTTGATGAAACAGAACTTTTGACCGGTCGACAGTTGATGCTTTCTCTTCCAGGGCACCTGATCCCACTTCTGATGTTTTTGGATGTCCTTGTTTGCTCTGCTCCTATTTGTGTTCTTTGTGGAGACTTTGATCTAGAATACTGTTCATTATCTACATATACGTTATACAACAGAATCATTAGAAAGTTATTTTTATTAAACTTTATCAGATTTTAATTCAAAAAAGTGAAAGGATATGTGACATTCCAACGCATCTCAAATTTCTAATTTGAAGAACAAAAAATTACGAAAAAAATATCGTGTAGCATATTATAATATGTGATGCCTAAACCAAATTTTTTATCTATAATGTTATTTAGAAATCAGAGAAAAATACAACCTTAAAATACGTGTTAAAGACCTTTTACTCATTCTTTATAAATACAAAATTGAAGAAGATATACACAATGTAAATGTCAAATATCTCTAGCACAGCATAGGCTGAGAGGGAATACAATTTTAAGAATTAAGCAAATTATGATATTTGTGGACAATGTAAAGGTTGCCATTAAGATTGTATATAAACATTTGAAAATTAGCATTACTATAACCCCCTTCCACCATAACGTGCTGTGGTGGGATTCTGTTTAGATGTGTACAAAAATCTAAAAATCAAGTAAATTTGACATACATTAAAAGGATTAGTCATAACACATTTGAAGGATTATGCAAATTTTGATAATTTCGAGTACAGGTCGTAAAGTTTGACATCAATGTTGAGCACAAAATTGTACGTAAATACATGAACATAAGTAATGTTAGAATGTAAATGTGTAGCCCCTTCTACACAACATGTTACATGTATGTGATTGGATTCTGATTGTGATTGAGATATGTGAGGATAAAATGAAGCATTACGAAACTGCTATATGACTCAGGTCCCCTCAATAAGAAACGAAAATATGTGTAGACATTAAACAATAAGAAATGTTTATGTAATCAAAGCTACAAATAATTCTGAGTTTTTCATTAAAATGTTAACATCATCAACGCAGCCATTTACATTTTTTCGTCTGCTTTTCCATATTTATGGATTTCTTCATAAGTGTTTGGGTGGTCAAATTCACTAAGTTCTGCGTAAGGGGAAGTATTCCTGTCAGATTAGAAATAGTAATCAGAAATAAGTCCTAAAAAGGTTTTAAGTAAAGTGAAAAAGCTCAATATATAATGAATAAAAGAATACATACATATCTTGCCTCTTTTGTTTTTTTTATATTGAAAATTATAAGCTTAAAATTTACTACATTACCTTTTCTTTGCATGAAATGTGATCGGGAATTTATTTCTTAACAACATCTTTACATACAGTTTTTTTAAAACATTTTCCCAACAGTCCGGACCATTTGTAGACTCTCTATATAAGAATCTAACAGAATGAATGTAACAGACTTTTTCTAACATACCATTAGCTTTTATTACGATGATTTCAAACACAGTGGTATTAGTTGGATATACTTTTACTTCAACTTTTACTGTAGATATCGAGATAACACCATTGTTTTATGAATGTCAAATATACGAATGTAAAGTGCATTTTTCATATAAAAAAAACTGTCATGTTTTATATTAGAAATAATTGCCCTTTACATTTGTATGTTTGACATTACCTATATCATGGCTGGAATTCGTTGTAATAGTCTTTGTCATTTGGGGTGTCTAAAACCGGTCCTTTCTCTGTAAAAAAAAGTTGAATACATTACAGATGGATTATTATTTTTACAAAGATGTTATACGAGTATCATGTACCAATTTTTAACAGTTTTCTGTAAAAGCACTTTTGATTTAGACTCGAAAGAGTCTTTCGATTAATTTCTTTCTAACATATTATATGTGTTAAAAAGAACAAAATTTTTCAAAAAAGAACAATAATGGAGTCTGATCTTTTTTTATTGATTTAATTTTTTTGAAATGTTATTTTTAAATTAGCATTTTCGGGGTGGGGTTTCAAACGACACATAAATGACAAAATAAAATTATTTACGTACGCTGCATTTTCCTCCAAATGACATAGTTTAGGAGACTTCCCATCAACACAATTAAAATAGAGACAACCACACTTGTAATGGTTATTGTGTAGTCATTCTTACTTGTGTTGCAAGACTGTACCTGCAAAATTTGGTCAAAAGAAGACTGTAGTTTATATGTAGAACATAATTATGTATTTATAATTTTTCATTTAGTGAAACTGATTTTATAAAGACCCAATTTTTTTTACCGTACGGTTACCTGACGAGGGGGAGTGGTCGAAGTAACAGTGGTGTTATTTACCTGGAGACCCCCAATACCCAAGATGTCAAAAATCTGTGTATACGTAGCATTACACAGGAAGTCTGTGTTTGGTAATGAGGGTCATCGTTACGTGTTTTGTGTCTGGTTTTGAGTAAAACCACGTGAGATAATTATTTTAATATGAAATTTATTTGTAAACTTAACGCATTCATCGTAATCATGGTAATGTTTTGAAGAGAAAAAAATAATAAGATACATGTTTATCGTTTTAGAAAATATTTTCTTTACATGAAAGAAAAAATCTCGAGTGAAAACTGCAATCAATATTTATCCTTTTTAATCTTCAATAAAAGAAATCACTCAATTAAAAAAGTCTGAATATTGATTTTAAAAAAAAATATCAATCCATCTATCCGTCATGCATGTGAACATGCATTTACCGCTATCTAATTTTTTTTTCCCTGACCAACAATGTTGTCCAAATATATTCCATATTTTTATTCTTCGTGTGTTAACAAAATTTTATTGTTAGAAAGATTTCTTTTCAGAATCGGTCGTTATTAATTATCTTCACATTTTCATTACGTATAAAAACAGATGCTAGAGGAAATTCGAGCATTAATTCTGACATCAATTTCTATACAACATCGTGCGGATTGTAGCCATAGTACAAAATAAAACATCTTTTAAAAACTATGCTCTTCCGTTTATTAGTGCTTAATATTTTTCTTTTATTCCATTTCTTGAAAAATAATATAAATCGTCGGACTTCCAAATACGGCAAATAGAGCCGGTTTCTGTGGACGCGGTCTTTTTTCTACATATAATGTGGACGATATAACACTTACAAGTAACAAACAATAGTGAAGATAGAAAAGAAATATTTTATAATGTCAATGTTTAAGCAATCTACTTTCAATTATTTTTTGAAATGAAATTCAAACAAACTGGAGTTTTCTAAACGCTTGTATACAATGCGGGTACATGAA
>NW_026934450.1:0-6027 GCF_032062105.1 Saccostrea cuccullata
TGCAAGTAAAAATTATGTGACTGTGTTTAATCAAAGGTTCCAGTTATTAGGTGAGAGTTTGTAGTAATATGACTTGTATGCATTCCTGGGACTTGAATATAATTAAGCCAAAGGGACTTCAAAGTAAGTCTGTATCACAGGAATGCTATAGGCTGTATCAGAAAGTTTTAATTTTGATATCTAATTAAAAGCTTTTGTTTATACAGGCATGCTGAGATGTATGAGGGGGTGTATAAATTCCGTGGACAGCTGGGAGAGGAATCGCGTACACTGTACCTATTTGGTCAGGGATCGTATGATGGAAAACATGAGGCCATCCTTAATGTGTAGGCACGTCACTGATGGAATCGTCAACTGTGATGGCAGAAAGTTCTTGTGATACTTTGAACATAATATATTCTTTAATACATTGTAATATTTATATGTATAAGAGAACTACTGTAAATGAATAAAATATTGTGTTTATCATATGCTGATAAGAATAGGTTGAAGAAACACTTTTGAATAACTTATAAAGTAAAATAAATCCAGAATATTTGTGTTTATTTTTCTATGTTTTGAAAACTAATTTACTGTTTTTATGTTGTTTTTTTTTACATTAACTATGCCCTTAATTGTCTCTTGTTTTGAATAAACATTTAATTAATTCATTGATGAGAACCTGAGTGTTGTTTGTACTCATTAGTCATTATAATGACATGATATAGATACTTTGAATAATTATGGAGCCTTGATGAAAACTAAAAAGTCGAAGAAATAACTCGCACTTTTGATGGCACTTATTTGCTGTTAAAACAAGATATGTTTGTGAAACACTGATGCTCCAGTATGGTAGCTAATGGTGAGAATTGAAGTTTCTCCAATACAAGTCAAAGGTCAAGGTCAAAATTGTTATCCAGAGGAAGGTCTTGTCACAAAGAATACACAAGTGAAATAGGAAAGCCACAGTGCTAGCTGTTCAAAAATTATGGCCAAAAAAGTGGATCAAACTCTAAGGTCAAGGTCAATAGGTTAAAAAATGTTTATACTCATTGAAAGGTCTTGTGGCAATGAATACACATGTGAAGTATGAAAATCCTGCTCAAAAGTTTTTGCCAAGGTTAAAGTGTGGTGATTTTTTGTAACAGAGGGTCAAACTCCAAGGTCAGGAGGTCAAATTTTGTGGTACCCAAAGAAAGGTCTTGTCACAAGGAATACACCTGTGAAATATGAATGCCAAAGCCACACCCACTCAAAAGTTGTGGGCAACGTACAAGTTTTTGCGAACAAACAGATAAACAGGCCGACAGACGGACGGACAGGACAAAAAAACTATCGCCGAATCTTCGATTACGGGAGCATAAAATTTAGAAAAAAATTCATTGTATGCAAGTCTGGTACATCGTACATTTCAAATGCTGAAAAATGTTAATTATTCACATTGATATTTCATACCTTACATGGTCGACTTAATCACCAAAACAAGATGTTGGCCTCTTTTAATAAGGTTTGGCAATATAAATTTAAAAAAAAACTTTAATGGTTGCCATGGTTGCACAGTGTAGTCGCAAAAATTTGTTGCTAACTTTTGATTCACACGGCTTCACTGTCTCTTACGGACAGAAAACACAACTGCTGCATTTACATTGTTAAGTTCTTTAAGCACGGATGAAGCATAAAAATGGATTAATATTAATTGCTACATTGTACATAATGTAAACAAAGAAACAACATATCCTGTGGTTTTAAATTAAGTTAAGTGAGGATTTTGCTGCTTTAGAAATTCATTTAGCACCTGTCTCGCAGCTGATTCGAATTGAAAGAGCAGACTCTCCGTATGAGGACTTTAAGGCAAGCTAACAAATATAAGTTGATGAAACAAGGATATCAACAGTCTCCTTTAAAGTCAACATTTCGCATAATATTTGATGGATACATACAGTCTAATCTATGATGAAATTGGCTGACATTGTTATTGCAATTTTAAGGTCATTTTCAAATTTACACTGAATTGTCGATTGGAGCACACAGCGGAAAAATTTTGACCGGTCGACTGGGTTGTTTACACCTTCATGGCACCTGACCCCACCTCGTTTTTAAAGGTTCGTGTTTGCTATGCCCACACTTGTATTATTCCAAATGGACTACGTACATGTAATGAGCTAATACAATTCGTTTTCTTTATATTTTATTGCCTTTTTAGCTCATGTTGAATTGATGTTGTTATTGTTATCAAGAGGGGAAAATGTTCATCATTTACTTTTTACATACATGTAACAATATTGAATTTTATGTGGTAGATTCTTGCATCTATAGATAAAGATTGCATGGTAGTCAATGTTGAAAACTTTTTTTTAGCTTTTTACATGGACTCGGAGTCGTTTTTAAAGGGGAGGAGAAAATAAACTTTAAAAAAAAATGTTAAAAATGTCATTTGTCCAAAATCGAGCATCCTATTTGGGGAGATGGGATGGGAGTTTGATGGATTCCAACTTCTTTAAGAATCACATTGTTAATTATACATTACCCTGGTTTGAGTATTTTGCAAAAAGGGGGTTTAAAAAAAATTGGCCTTTTAATGAACGTTTTTCAATGTTACATTTATTTAAAGGCTTCAATGTTTAAAGGCCGGGAAAAGTGATACATATTAAATACTTCAAATTTTTATAGCAGTGTTCTATCTTAAGATGGGGGGGGGGTGAAATACGGAATTAAAGATTTTCTTTCTAAAAGCGCTCAATATAGTTACCGATTTATAGATATGCTATCTGTAAAAAGAAAAAAAAACGGATCAAACTCATTGAGAGGAATTAAAAATCCCTTTCTGGATCTACGTGTATACAACCATACATACGTGGCAACCATTCTCAACCAGTGAAAAATTTCAGACTTTCCTTAAAATAATTTGCAAAAATCCCTTTCAATTTCTTGATTGCAGTTCGATGCATATAATTTCTAAAAGTTTTTTGAATGAAAGAATAAAATTTTAACGTGTGAATTCTAAATGTCTCAATTAATTTTCAAGGTGTATGTTAAACATGTAGTTTGTTTTCCAGAACTTATGTCTTATAATACATAAAATTTTATACATGCGTATGAATCAGGGGGCTGGGGTGTTTTGCCACATTAAAATTTTCTCTACCACCCCCCCCCCCCTTTCCAGTTTTTGTTGATAATACAAAGCTCGAAAAAAGGAGAAATTTCGTGACTTTGAATTAAGTTTACCAACAGTAAGAGAAAGGTTCAGCTTCTCCAAACCCCTACCAATATAGGATTTTCGATTGAGAACTGTCAGATTTTTGGGAAGGCCAACCTTTTTTGAATCTGTGGGCCTAGTGTGGCTACGGGCCTCTTGCCAGTGACATTTGATTAAAATAAATTATCTCAAACAATAAAGCAAACAAGTTACATCGCTCGGCAACTGACTATCTTGGACCCACCCCCTTCCTAAACTGGTAGCCGATAACACGAGAACCAGTTTTTGGGTCACAAGACTATCGTCCTTCTGTGTTTGACTGTTTACTTTAACTTGGCACATGACCTGTTTGTATTCGGTATCATGGAGGTGGATATCATTATTATCTGGTTACTACAGATAACGATGATAGTGCAGGCAGATGTTTGTCAAAAGCTCAGTCCATGCAAGTGTAAAACTGCAGATGGAGTGGTGGATCTGACGGCTTTGCCGAGGTACGTAGTGAAGCGAAAGTAGACCTCTGAGTTTGACATTGGTGTTGCTAAATATCTACAGGACTGGTGTTTCTAAAGCTAGAGGACACAAATACGGAAAACATATAATTATAAAATGGAATGCTTGACATATGAATGCAAATATCAAATAATTTTTTTTACACAAGAACTGCACAGTAGCTCTTGAATTAAAGGTCCATGGCTTATTCTCTTTAAGAGAAGTGCAGGGGGTAGACAACTAGAATTCTGCAGTACTTGCCCTCGGACAGGTTACCATCGTAAAACCATCGTTGTCCTGCCCAAAAATATGCTTGTCCCACCTTTTTCTCAAATTACACAGTAATGAAGCATTGATATAAAATTATTTCTTGAGCACCAGTAGTGCAACCACAGGCACCTGAAGTATGGATAATACCCCCCTGTTTTATTGAAAAAAAAAATGTATGAGTGTATAATACCTCAAAAATATAAAAATTTCCCCATCAAACACATCTATATGTCGTTATACAGTCTAGAAGAACTCCAAAAACGGCGTTAACGGAAGTGAGAATTTCAGTCCAGAAAAGACTCCAAAAAACGAGTCCACGCATGTGCAGTTATATCAAATAACGGTGAAAAGTCGTGAAAAGTGGGCTCTTACAAAAAAATGCTTTTGCAAAAAATTGGATTACCTTGCAATAATGTAAGTTCTCAGAAATGATTAATAATAAATGTTTCTAGAGAACATATTTGTTAGAATTTTGATTTCATGTGCAAATAGTTTTTAATTTCAAGTCAAAGTTGACCAACTTCGAGCTTCAGCCAGACCTCGTACAAGTAGGATACAGAATACAAATTAAACAGTCTTAATCTTATGAAAACATCTCTGTGATTGATAATTTGTTTGCAGTGACTAAGTTACGTAGTCATTTAAAAACTACTTTTACTGATTTTAGAAGTTTTTTTGTTAGTATCAGTTTTCAGTTGTTCGAATTTCCTCTGTCTTTCATGTCTATCGTGTACGAATGAATTTAGCATGTTTAGAGCAGCAATGAGCAACCACATTGTAAATACATCTTACCATAAATTAAAAAAGTACTGAATTGATGGTTTTAATAATAAATAAAAGTCGATCAGGTGACAGTTTCATGAGAATCCATTCAGTTTCCACATTTCCTCTATTGCTGAAGAGATCGTATTTGTTAGATTTTTTTGTTTTATTTGCAAAAAGTTAATGTTTCAAGTTAGATCAATTACAAAGAAAATTAAACGTTTGTGAATTAAATATAATATGCATGATAAAAGGGAAAAATATGTAAAACTGAATAATATATGTTGTAACTGTTAAACATTGACCAAATTTTACCCATTCATAATATTATTTCGTCGTATAATCCTGTATGAAATCTGAATTGAGAGCGTAAGTTATCACCATCGATATCAACCTAATTGTTATCACATATGAACAGATATTATCCTGAAAACATTTTTAGAATTATAATCTAACAGTTTAAGAACTTTAAGAAATCATTCTTTTAAAATTACGGTAAAAAAAGTCTTCTCAAACGAACCTGTTAGTATCTCTGCTCCGTCGCAAAAATGGTGCAATTTTTTTTACATAAAATAAATACGATCTAAGTGTCTTGGAAGTAAAATTTAAGCATCTTTATAGTAGGAAAGGCATAAAATTTAATTCAAGGGGACAATAAATTAAGTTAAGAAATTAATTCTTACCGCTTTTATTGAATCCGATGTCGTATATCCAAAATCACTATTATGCAAGAATACGGAGCAATAAATAAGTCAATAACCACTAAATAATGTAATAAGTGCAATTATTTATTCAATAAAAATTAAAATCCAGTCAGAGTTTACTAAATACAGCCATTATTTGGTCGTATTTGTGGAGAAAGCGAACGACAATCCATCATTTGTTTACATCGGACGCTATTTTGCTGCAATGCATGACGGAGCCAAAGACTTCACGCCATTTTTGAAGTTCATCTAGACTGGTTATATGCAAGCAGATTGTACTTTTTCTTTTTTTAAAGAATGGCCCTATTCGGTATAATAAAAATACTGTATTTTTATTACATGTATACCGAATAGGGCCATTCTTTAAACGTGAAATTTTACATTTTCGAGGTATTATACACTCTTACATTTTTTTCATTAAAAAAAAGGGGGGGTATTATCCATACTTCAGGTGCCTGTGGTGCAACACTGTCCACTATCACTGAGACCTTTCTAGACGATTTTAGCATAACAGGCTTTGCCCATTATTAGTCAGCCCCCGGGCTGACTAGTTACGTTAGGATGAAACTGCAAGTGCGCTTGCGTTAATCGGAATTGTGGGAAAAAGATTTGCTCAATTTTCTC
>NW_026934451.1:0-60315 GCF_032062105.1 Saccostrea cuccullata
TGAAGCCCTTCACCGGCATACGGTGACGTCTCCATATGAGTGAAAAATTCTCGAGAGGGACGTTAAACAACAACAATCAATCAATCAATCAATCAAATAATTGCATCCGTAACTTAGCGTAATTATCACCCCATGCTTGACCAAGTTTGTCACCTCCGGCAATTAATCGCTTAAGATGAAACCAAAATACAATAGGGTAATTCATATAATCAAATCACACACACTTATAAGGTTTGTACAATCTTACAAACTCTAACTCTGTAATTCAATGCTTTTACTAAGTGAATTAAAAGAAACTACATATAACTCTCGAGTCAATATTTCGTCAAAATTAACACTCGTTAATTACATAAACAAAAAATCGTGAATTTCTCAACTCGTCAATATAACCACGTTTACAACTTACCTGTTTCTACGGACAAAGCGCTAGATTTGCGTCTCGATAAAATTATGCAGTATTCTCAGTAACACCAACATTTCCCTCTTTTAAAACTTTAATAGGAATAAATAAAAACATTTTGGTGTGCACCCCTTCAATTTTAAAGAATGCAGTGAATTTGTAAATATTGGGCCTTTGTAGAGCAGGTAACGGTTGGAAGCTGCATAAGAAATTTTAAAAGATCTTGTGGCCTTGATTTCTTAATCTGAAAGCATATACAGTCACTTCCGAAGGTTTTGATTTCGAGTACGCGACGTAAGGTCTAACTTCCTGCTCCGTGAATCTAGAGAGAATGCTCTATCGTCTGTGCAATGGCCCAACCAAACGACAGCACATTATTTATAAGTTCAAGGTTACGTTAACATGCTTGACTAAAAACAAAAATAGCAAAAAATTACAATATTTGCAAATGCTCACAATGAATTTGAAAGAAAATGTCAGTGCAGTATTTTTTGTGTGTCAATGCCTTAAATTGGAATTTTTGTTTGTACTAAAATATGAATGCAGTGATTCTGTAACTTCAGCGATATCTTGATCTAAACTCGTGCATTCTTTGCCTGCAGACGTTTTAGAACTTGATTGAATTGGTGGATTTCATTTATCAATGTTTTTAATAAATTATGCCATCGATTTAATTATTGCACTTTATTAATTATGTCATTGCTGTAGTTTTCATGCAAAACCCGTATTGAAATTTTTTAATCCCTTTTATTGAAAATGTTCTAACGGAGAAGTGACCGAGGGGATGGGAGAGGGGGTTGGTTCTGCATTGACAAACCTAATTTAAAAAAACATAGCAAAATAAATCCTAATGCTTATTTGCATAATATTACATTTATAGTTGTCAAATCTATTGAGAAAATTTCAATTTAAGATAAAATAGTGGACGAAGAAAAGGCATAGTAAATCGTTCAACCAAACTGACAAATATTTGGAAATTTTAACAGACTTAAAAGTTGCTTCTTTTGCACATTTGAGAAAAAATTTAGATACAAATTGAATCAATTTTATACCATAAATACAATAGCTACACGAATTGCTAGCCCGTCAAGTAACCAACAAGAAAAAAAAAATATTCAAATTGTTTTTTAACTTTACAAAAAAAAAAAAAAAAAAAAAAAAAATCAATAAAATGAATGCAAGATTCAAATATTAAAAAAACTAACAGTATTAAATATATTTATACTCACCCTCCTCCTTGAGTCTTCTTTCACATTAATATTTTTGCATAAATTAAAATGTTATACTGACAAACGATTTGAATGATCAATCCACCAAATCTTTATGTAAAAAGTACATCAAAAGTCACTATTATATAATAGACCAGAACAACAGCAGGAAGAAGATGATCATAACGACAGCTACCTTAAGCTTAAAATATACTGCGTACCGAATTTCGGTTCGTATGCTAATTTTTCATTGGGTCGACATAAACTCATTAAAAATCAAATGACCCACTTTATAGAATTAGCTTTATTTACGATTTTGAGGGGAAAAGAGGGTTTGTGAAGAAAATCATGGAAATAACATGAATAAGTTTATAGAAAAGTTATTTTTTAAGATACACAGGTAAACGTATTGAGACTTTTGAAACTCTTTTAAGCATTAAACATTTACAATATTTATTCTGAATAAATTTAATGTCGACTAACCTTTTTTCATTATGTGAATGTTTTAAATAATCATAGAGTACACTGAAAATGCATTGAAGTATCTTGTGACAGGGATAGATACATTGTGGAATGAACAATTTTGGATTAATTCTCTGTCCTTTCAATAGAAAATTTTCATTCATACATGTATAATCAACTTTTTGCATAGGCTTATCAGGCGGTACTTTTAAATGAGATCTGTAAGAATATATACTGAAACGCAAAAGAAAGGCAACATCCCATTTTAGGGGAAAATTATTACTTATAGTTAAGAATTTTATAACTAAAAAGTATGGATATTTTCAATTTTCTTTTTATTTTTGGTTATTGTACCCCGCTTGAAAAGTGAGGGATATTAATTTTAGTCTATCCGTCCGTCCGTCCGTCCGTCATTCTGTCTGTCTGTAACGCTTTCGTTTCCACACGATATCTCGAGAACCCTGTGAGCTTTTGCGATGAAATTTTGCATAGCAACTCCCTATGAACTAAAAAAGAACCCTATTGATTTTTAAGTCAAAAGATCAAATGGCAAGGTCATAAATTCGCAAATTCTGTCTGTTATAACACTTTTGTTTCCGCGCGATATCTCGAGATCCCTTTGAGCTTTTGCAATGAAATTTTACATAACAAATCCCTGTGGCCTAAGAAAGACCTCTATTGATTTTGAGGACAAAAGGTCAAATTTCAAGGTCGCAGATTGATACATTCTGTTTGTGTGTAACACTTTCCTTTCCGGGCGATATTTCAAGAGGATATTGAGCTTTTGCAATGTAATTTTATACCAAAACTTCCTAGGACCTCTCTCACCCCTCTCAAAGTGTCCAACCCCATTTGTTTTATTAGTATTTATTGTATTACATGCTGCTATTTTTAGCATAGGGGCATGAGGAGAGTTATTACGTATAAAACAGGTTCTCGGCGGACTTTATTTTCTTATTATTATCTATTAAAACTGTTTAATAAAAGAGAGGTCCCGGGTTCGATTCCCGGACGATTCATTTTGAATATTTTTTTTTCCTAAATACTTTTTTTTACTAAATGATAGTATTCAGCATGTGAAATGAAAATTTTTTGAGGTCTAGCTTGTACAAACTCATAAAATCATCATTACAGTGTGATAAATATTCTATATAAAAACAATCTTCTATACAAATAATTAAGAATAAGCATTCAAATCTTTATATCCATATTGATATATTTTATTTGCTTCAGTATACATGTACATGTATACATTTAATAATTCTACAAATTCCGTCAGGTGGATCCGAATCCCCGCCTCCCCACTTCCTCCGCACTGCACATGGTTTACTTTTTCCCTAAGCGGGGGACACAAATTCTCTGAATTAGCTTGTTCTTTTTTAATGGTCGAACGATTTTTATTCCATCACCGAAAGTTAAGTTTGAGTCTGCTAAACAGAAATTAGAAAAAAATGCATGTTTAACAAAACATTTGGCAATATTATGGAGTTGCAAGGGTTTGTCACTGTTCATTTATGCAGCAATATCACGTAAAATAAATTCATCTTTTGTTTCACGTAGAGATGAAAAGGCTTCCTGAAAATGGCTTTAGTACGTACTTCCATTGCTCTAGCTAACAAATATCAAAATAAAGGTAATAGAGAGTTACTAATCCAAAATTAACTACATTACGCCTCAACAGGGTCTTATATATTCTATCATTAGTGACAGTGCCTCAAAAGGGTCTTATGTGTTATATGCATTAATGACAGTCCAAGTTTTTTTTTCACAGCGCTAGGTTAAAGAAAATTCGACCTAATCATCTGGGGAAAAAAAGGTATTTAAAAATGGCAAAGAATAATTCACTCTCTCGGATCTCTTTAGTGATGAACCTTTTGCATCGTAGAAATCATATAAGGTGTGGGGCAGTCTTGCACGCTTTATATGAATGGCTAGAAAGGTGTTTTAAAAGTGATGTGTTACGTGCATTTTCTAAAATTAAAAGATAATGAATTAACATTTTTATCAAATTTCTGATGTTTTGAAAAATAATTTATTCTTACAGTCTTCATTTTTGAAAATCATTAGATAAAAAATTCATATATTTGTAGATTACTGATTATTGCGTTTCTATTGCGTTTCAGTATACAACTTCTCATTCTGAATTTATATTTTGAGTCAATCTTTACGATATAGATTTCACATACGATTGAAACGGAAAGAAATAACTATACATTCTTTCTGTCAAATCTGTTTAGGTTGATATAAACTGCGATGATGCTTTACAGCTGATCTTTTCTTTGGGTAAAGGTTAGCTAAAGAGCTAGGTTACGTTTATCCATAAAATTGTGCTGGCCATATATACATCGATTACATGAACAAGATCCAACGCCTTATTTCAAACATAAATATAAAGTAGAGATTGTTCCATTTCAGTTCCTTTAACAATTTCTTTTGGGATTTTAGGTATTTTAGACTTTTACTGCAATAATCTAGAATTTTGCAGAAAATGGGTGAAGTAGAAATACTTCAGCAAGTCAAAGAATTAAATTATAATCCCAACTTTTGAAAAAAAAACAACTTCTTTACTCTATTTTTAACCCAATGTTAAATATAAAAAGTTTTTTTTTTCAGAGGTACTGAATTGCTTTGCATCATATTAAATACTGTAGATTCCTTATTTTTCGCGAGCACTTATTATCACGAAATGGCTCTTGAACGTCAAATCGCGAGAATAATTATTCGCAAATGGTTGATTGATCAAAAGAATTTCCATGGATTTCAGCACCTAAAAAATGAAAGCGAGTACTTTTATTTCGCGTATGATGCTTCTCGCGAAATTACGCGATTATTACTTCCTCGCGTATAATTAGGAATCTACAGTAAGATTTTTGTATTTGTTCCTGTATCTCTTATCACGGATAGGTTCTTGTTGAAAGAAATCTGAGTAAAATTGATAGTTTAAACCTTTTAGATAGAGTAGGGTGGTTTCTTGGAGTACGACATGGAAAAAAAATTTACAGTCTTTTTGGCCAGTTCCGAATTTTGATCAGTTCCGAATAATTATTAATTTAAGAGCTGATTATCAATACATTCAAAAGTGTAAACATATATTGATATGAGGACTTATTAATGAGTGTTTGGATTACATTAAGTTTTGATTTTTTGCCGTCAATTTGTGTACGATATAGTAATTGAAACATTCTGCACACTTTTACAATGCAACAAATCTGAATCCCTGCGACGTGTATAGTTGCAGAAAAACCTCTGTATAGACGTCAATTTTTCACATTAACCAGCATTGCAGGTATCAAAAGTATATTTGATGTGTATTTTAACAAACACTAAAATCGTGTAAGAAATAAGTAATTAGAACATTGGATGACATCGGAATTATCTAGTATTGTCATTTTACTAGTTCCGCCTACCCATAATAAACACTGTAATATGTTTCTTCTTCTTGTTTTTCTTCAATGCAGTCTTGACTGTTATTATACGAGGGGTGATCAAGAAGTTCGGGAACTAACTGAATGACTTTTAAAGTATTTTTCTACTTGATATTTTGAGTTTATTCATTTTCAAATTAGGTCTCTCTAGCTTTTATGCTTTTTTCTCATCCGCCTGCCCAAGCCCGAAACACCTGATCCAAGCCATCACGTGACATGTCTCATATATCTCTCCCTGTAGGTTATATTTCAAAACTGAAAATTGTCAAAAGTCGGTGAGTTAGGTTTTCTATACCCAGTGTTTCCATGGAGTCCATCAATCCCCGACTTTTATGGCTAGGTGCGTTATCCTTGTGCAGAGTGAATCCAGTTAGTATCAGATCTGGTCGCTCTCTCTTTACTGCTCGCATTAAATCTAATTTGATAATCCGAACATAGTAGTCTCTAGTAACTGGAATTTTAGATGGTACCATATAGAATTATTCCGTTGATGTCTCAGAAAACGACGTGCATAACTTTCTCTATTGACTTCATTACGCGTGCTTTTAATGGTGAAGGCGAGGAAGGATGCTTTCAAATTGAACCTTGTTGTTTACTTTCTGGCTCATAGAAATGTCCCGTTTCATCATATGTAATAATTCTATTCATGACGAAACGTCCTTCTTTTTCATAGGTTTACTTATGTTCGACCCGTACACATTCACCTTCATCCTCATTTGTTCTCACTGGCAGAAGGAAATGAGGGGCCCACCTTGCACAACCTTACTGCATTTTAAGGTCATTCGTTCAACTATTTCGAACTGTTTCATATGACATGCTCAGATAATCAGCTATTTCCCTAATCGTAATTCTTCGATCTTTCATCACATACTGTTCAACCTCCAACACGTTTGCCTCACTACTAACGTTCAGCGGTCACCCAGATCGATCATCATCTTTCACCGATTCCCTTCCTTCAATAAAACGTTTCATCCACTGACTTATTGTACTTTTAGCAAGCCCACTATCCTCATAAACTTTATGTAAATCATTGTATATAACCATGAAAGATTTACCTAGTGTTACATAAAACTTTAAATATCATGGTTCTCTGCTCAAGTACGATTGACTCATCCATTTTCGTCTCAGTCGTCTCTATATTGACGTCATTTTTAGATCATGACGTCATGATTATGACACATTTTTCAACAACACTTATGCGTATGTTTCAACCAATATCAGGGATTATAGATACATGTAACTGAAACATTGCTTCAATCCATCATTGATTTTAATAGTCAACAGGTAAAACTCTATAAAAATGTCTTTCCTTCTATATTTAGTTTTTATAGTGGAGACTCTTTCATTCAAACTCTAAAAATTTCTCAGAAATTATTTGGAAGTGATGTACTAAAGATGCTTCATTTATTTGAACAATTCGCACTGGAACACAAGCGTCCGGTCAAAAAGACTAAAAAGATTATTAATATGCTGGTTTCCATAAATGTATTTTCATATCACAGCTTTTTTTATTATTCAACATTTTCAGGGTTTCATAAATCATTTAAGTTAAGGACTACATTTAGATACATTCAAAGCCTTGGGGATGTTCAGAAATACGAGCTTTTATAAAAAATCATCCTGAGGGTAAAGGGAAGGAATTTTTCACTCATTCTATGAAAACAGACGTTTTGCACTAGAAATTAGCGAAAAAAATAAATAAACTTTTCAAATTTCATACACACGCTATTTAGTTATCTTTTTCAAATAATTCTACATAAAACAGAATGATATCATTTTTTCAAATCTGATAAGATAAGGTTTAAACAAGGGAAAACGTTACCATAAAAAATCACAACATGAAAAATACAAAGTGGGGGAGGGCAATATGAAATGAATTCATACACACAAACTCGTACTTAACCATGATATGTAATGGTTATAAGCCGAAAAATGTCCATGACGTCAGATATTAGACGACCCGAGGCACGTTAGCGCCGAGGAGAGTCTAATATCTGACATAATGGTCAGTTTGAGGCTTATAACTCACTTAAAACATTTTACCACTTTTGAACACTTCCATTGTTAACTGATTGGACAGTCACAGGTAAGTCTCCATCTGCTTGGGTGACTACCTGGCACTGTTCATCAAGTTAGGCCAAAGAAAACAAGTGTTGGTTTTTCTTCTGTCTTTATGAATAGTAGGAATCATCGAGAGGTGTTTTATATCGATAAATATGAACATTAACTTTGTTTAGTCTTATTTATCCGCATTGCGACATATATATATATATATATATATATATATATATATATATATATATATATATATATATATATATATAAAAAGCACAAAGAAATTTACTTTTACATGGATACCCACTTCCGCCCCAGTCCGGGGTTGAACTCTCGACCTTCGGAATCTGTCTCCTAGCAGTACAGGAACAACGCGCTAGACCGCTCGGCTATCTAGGCAAGTCAACAAACTTGCTTTCGATGCCGATGGAATTCTCGCGGCGCTGTCCTACACTACACGGTCATTGAGAATAGAAGTGAGATACAGTTATTTGGACATTAGTTTTAACAGAGGATTGTTACCAATACACGTTGTAATGAAATTAATTATTATTTATAAAGCACATTTTACAACAGCTCTTAAACTACCATAACTGCCCTAAGTAAAGAAAAATTGATATAGAAAGCATAAAGAAATTCACTTTTATATGGATACCCACTTCCGCCCCAGCCCGGGGTTGAACTCTCGACCTTCGGAATCTATCTCCTAGCAGTACAGGAACAACGCGCTAGACCGCTCGGCTATCTAGGCAAGTCAAAAAACTTGCTTTCGATGCCGATGGAATTCTCGCGGCGCTGTCCTACACTACACGGTCATTGAGAATAGAAGTGAGATACAGTTATTTGGACATTAGTTTTAACAGAGGATTGTTACCAATACACGTTGTAATGAAATTAATTATTATTTATAAAGCACATTTTACAACAACTCTTAAACTAACATAACTGCCTTAAGTGAAGAAATATTAATATAAAAAGCACAAAGAAATTCACTTTTATATGGATACCCACTTCCGCCCCAGCGGAATATTAATATTTCTTCACTTAAGGCAGTTATGTTAGTTTAAGAGTTGTTGTAAAATGTGCTTTATAAATAGTAATTAATTTCATTACAACGTGTATTGGTAACAATCCTCTGTTAAAACTAATGTCCAAATAACTGTATCTCACTTCTATTCTCAATGACCGTGTAGTGTAGGACAGCGCCGCGAGAATTCCATCGGCATCGAAAGCAAGTTTGTTGACTTGCCTAGATAGCCGAGCGGTCTAGCGCGTTGTTCCTGTACTGCTAGGAGACAGATTCCGAAGGTCGAGAGTTCAACCCCGGGCTGGGGCGGAAGTGGGTATCCATATAAAAGTGAATTTCTTTGTGCTTTTTAGGGTCTTCCGTCTTCAGCGGAAGACCCTTCTATTATTCTTCGGTTTCTTTTTTACCTTTATTATTATTTTTATTCTTTTTTCTTCTTACAAAATTTGTGCAGACGATTTCTCGGAGATGGCTCGTTCGATTTGCTTCAAATTTTCAAAGTCGATGCGTTTTTATCTGAAGTTAATTCCGGCAAATTTTTTTTTGGAAATTCACTTCCGGTCGGGAGTTATCGCCCTTTGATCAAAATTTGGAGGACCTCCTTGTCTGTGATGGAACTCAAAAACGGCTCAAGCTAGAAAGATGAAATTTTTAGTGATGATAGAGGACATGTTCCCATATTGCACCTGGGTCAGGATATTTTCCGGAAGTGCCTAGTATGGAATCTCGGTAGGGGTCAAAATTTAGGACACGTTTTATGAGTGATTTTTTGAGACATTTTGTATCATATCTTTTAAATTATAAATATTTTGTTAAAACAATATGAACAACATTTGTGCAAAATATCAAGATCTTTCATATGATATCAAGAAAAATGTGCTGACTCATCAAATTAAGGGCTGAAAGGGGCCAACAGTTTTTATTCAATAACTTTTAAAAACTCAATATTTTGTAATACATTACTGAAGCAAAGATGTTCATCTCAACCATCTACAACTATATATTATAATTTCCATGTCGTATGGCACATAATTAGGGGCCACAAGGGGCCAGAATGCTAAATCTTTGATGCTTTATAACTCGAAAGGGAGAAATATTTTGATAAGCAATATTGAACAAAAGATGCTCAAAATAATGTTCTAAACAATATGCAACCTTTCATTTTTTGCTAAACGTCCCCATTAAGGAGTTGAAGGGTTGGCCCCTAAAAATTTCTTTTTCTAATATCTCAAAAACGAAAAAGAATTTCTGAACAATTGTTGAACACAAAATGTTCACAATCTTAAGATCTTTAAGATGAGATCCCGAAAAAGGGGCTGGGCACTCGAATTAGGGGCCAAGAGGGGCCAAAAGTCTTCAATCGATAACTCTTTATCGGTTAATATTTTGTAATACATTACTGAAGCAAAGATGTTCATCTCAACCATCTACAACTATATATTATAATTTCCATGTCGTATGTTACATAATTAGGGGCCACAAAGGGCCAGAATACTAAATCTTTGATGCTTTATATCTCGAAATGGAGAAATATTTTGATAAGCAATATTGAACAAAAGTTGCTCAAAATAATGTTCTAAACAATATGCAACCTTTCATTTTTTGCTAAACGTCCCCATTAAGGAGTTGAAGGGTTGGCCCCTAAAAATTTCTTTTTCTAATATCTCAAAAACGAAAAAGAATTTCTGAACAATTGTTGAACACAAAATGTTCAAAATCTTAAGATCTTTAAGATGAGATCCCGAAAAAGGGGCTGGGCACTCGAATTAGGGGCCAAGAGGGGCCAAAAGTCTTCAATCGATAACTCTTTATCGGTTAATATTTTGTAATACATTACTGAAGCAAAGATGTTCATCTCAACCATCTACAACTATATATTATGATTTCCATGTCGTATGTTACATAATTAGGGGCCACAAAGGGGCCAGAATGCTAAATCTTTGATGCTTTATATCTCGAAAGGGAGAAATATTTTGATAAGCAATATTGAACAAAAGTTGCTCAAAATAATGTTCTAAACAATATGCAACCTTTCATTTTTTGCTAAACGTCCCCATTAAGGAGTTGAATGGTTGGCCCCTAAAAATTTCTTTTTCTAATATCTCAAAAACGAAAAAGAATTTCTGAACAATTGTTGAACACAAAATGTTCACAATCTTAAGATCTTTAAGATGAGATCCCGAAAAAGGGGCTGGGCACTCCAATTAAGGGCCAAGAGGGGCCAAAAGTCTTCAATCGATAACTCTTTATCGGTTAATATTTTGTAATACATTACTGAAGCAAAGATGTTCATCTCAACCATCTACAACTATATATTATAATTTCCATGTCGTATGTTACATAATTAGGGGCCACAAGGGGCCAGAATGCTAAATCTTTGATGCTTTATATCTCGAAATGGAGAAATATTTTGATAAGCAATATTGAACAAAAGTTGCTCAAAATAATGTTCTAAACAATATGCAACCTTTCATTTTTTGCTAAACGTCCCCATTAAGGAGTTGAAGGGTTGGCCCCTAAAAATTTCTTTTTCTAATATCTCAAAAACGAAAAAGAATTTCTGAACAATTGTTGAACACAAAATGTTCACAATCTTAAGATCTTTAAGATGAGATCCCGAAAAAGGGGCTGGGCACTCCAATTAAGGGCCAAGAGGGGCCAAAAGTCTTCAATCGATAACTCTTTATCGGTTAATATTTTGTAATACATTACTGAAGCAAAGATGTTCATCTCAACCATCTACAACTATATATTATAATTTCCATGTCGTATGTTACATAATTAGGGGCCACAAGGGGCCAGAATGCTAAATCTTTGATGCTTTATATCTCGAAAGGGAGAAATATTTTGATAAGCAATATTGAACAAAAGTTGCTCAAAATAATGTTCTAAACAATATGCAACCTTTCATTTTTTGCTAAACGTCCCCATTAAGGAGTTGAAGGGTTGGCCCCTAAAAATTTCTTTTTCTAATATCTCAAAAACGAAAAAGAATTTCTGAACAATTGTTGAACACAAAATGTTCAAAATCTTAAGATCTTTAAGATGAGATCCCGAAAAAGGGGCTGGGCACTCGAATTAGGGGCCAAGAGGGGCCAAAAGTCTTCAATCGATAACTCTTTATCGGTTAATATTTTGTAATACATTACTGAAGCAAAGATTTTCATCTCAACCATCTACAACTATATATTATGATTTCCATGTCGTATGTTACATAATTAGGGGCCACAAGGGGCCAGAATGCTAAATCTTTGATGCTTTATATCTCGAAAGGGAGAAATATTTTGATAAGCAATATTGAACAAAAGTTGTTCAAAATAATGTTCTAAACAATATGCAACCTTTCATTTTTTACTTAACCTCCCCATTAAGGAGTTGAAGGGTTGGCCCCTAAAAATTTCTTTTTCTAATATCTCAAAAACGAAAATGAATTTCTGAACAATTGTTGAACACAAAATGTTCAAAATCTTAAGATCTTTAAGATGATATGAAAAAAGAGGGCCGATTCCTAAAATTAGGGGCCGTTAGGGGCAAAAGGCCGATTTTTTTAAAGACTTTAATGTTCAATGTCTTTTTACAGATTGTGGTAAATCATTATTTTAGAATGAAAATCGCAATCAAAATCTTATCTCATCTCATCAAGAATTGGACGGAAGACCCACTCGTTGCTCGCAACGAGATCTCATCTAGTTATTATTATTTTTATTCTTTTTTCTTCTTACAAAATTTGTGCAGAAGATTTCTCGGAGATGGCTCGTTCGATTTGTTTCAAATTTTCATGGTCAATGCGTTGTTATCTGAAGTTAATTCCGGCAAATCATTTTTTTGAAATTCACTTCCGGTCGGAAGTTATCGCCCTTTGATCAAAATTTGGAGGACCTCCTTGTCTGTGATGGAACTCAAAAACGGCTCAAGCTAGAAAGGTGAAATTTTTAGTGATGATAGAGGACATGTTGCCACGTTGCAACATGGTCAGGATTTTTTCCGGAAGTGCCTAGTATGGAAGCTCGGTAGGGGTCAAAATTTAGGACACGTTTTATGAGTGATTTTTTGAGACATTTTGCATCATATCTTTGAAAATATAATTATTTTGTTATAACATATTGAACAACATTTGTGCAAAATATAAAAATCTTTGATATGATATCAGGAAAAATTTGCTGACTCATCAAATAAAGGGCTGAGAGGGGCCAACAGTTTTTATTCAATAACTCTTTTAAAATCAATATTTTGTTATACATTACTGAAGCAAAAATGTTAGGTTCAACAATCTACAAATATATATTATGATTTTTATGTCGCATGGTACATAATTAGGGGCCACAAGGGGCCAGAATGCAAAATCTTTGATGCTTTATATCTCGAAAGGAAGAAATATTTTGATAAGGAATATTGAACAAAAGATGTTCAAAATAATGTTCTGAACAATATGCAACCTTTTATTTTTTGCTAAACGTCCCCATTAAGGAGTTGAAGGGTTGGCCCCTAAATATTTCTTTTGCCAATAGCTCAAAAACTAAAAGGAATTTCTGAACAGTTGTTGAACACAAAATGTTCAAAATCTTAAGAGCTTTAAGATGAGATCCTGAAAAAGGGGCTGGGCACTCAAATAAGGGGCTAAGAGGGGCCAAAAATCTTCAATCGATAACTCTTTATCAGTTAATATTTTGTAACACATTACTGAAGCAAAGATGTTTATCCCAACCATCTACAACTATATATTATGATTTTTATGTCGTATGTTACATAATTAGGGGCCACAAAGGGCCAGAATGCTAAATCTTTGATGCATTATATCTCGAAAGGGAGAAATATTTTGATAAGCAAGATTGAACAAAAGATGTTCAAAATAATGTTCTGAACAATATGCAACCTTTTATTTTTTGCTAAACGTCCCCATTAAGGAGTTGAAGGGTTGGCCCCTAAATATTTCTTTTGCCAATAGCTCAAAAACTAAAAGGAATTTCTGAACAGTTGTTGAACACAAAATGTTCAAAATCTTGAGATCTTTAAGATGAGATCCTAGAAAAGGGGCTGGGCACTCGAATTAGGGGCCAAGTGGGGCCAAAATCTTCAATCGATAACTCTTTATCAGTTAATATTTTGTAATACATTACTGAAGCAAAGATGTTTATTTCAACCATCTACAATTACATATTATGATTTTTATGTCGTATGTTACATAATTAGGGGCCACAAGGGGCCAGAATGCTAAATCTTTGAGGCTTTATATCTCGAAAGGAAGAAATATTTTGATAAACAGTATTGAACAAAAGATTTTCAAAATAATGTTCTGAACATATGCAACCTTTCATTTTTTGCTAAACGTCCCCATTAAGGAGTTGAAGGGTTGGCCCCTAAATATTTCTTTTGCTAATAGCTCAAAAAACAAAAAGAATTTCTTAACAGTTGTTGAACAAAAAGTGATCAAAATCCTTAGAGCTTTAAGATGATATAAAGAAAAAGGGCTGATTCCTAGAATTAGGGGCCGTTAGGGACCAAAAGCCGATTTTTAAAGTCTTTAATGTTCAATGTCTTTTTACAGATTGTGGTAAATCATCATTTTTGAATGAAAATCTCAATCAAAATCTTATCTCATCTTATCAAGAATTGGACGGAAGACCCACTCGTTGCTCGCAACGAGATCGTATCTAGTTATATTAATATTTCTTCACTTAAGGCAGTTATGTTAGTTTAAGAGTTGTTGTAAAATGTGCTTTATAAATAATAATTAATTTCATTACAACGTGTATTGGTAACAATCCTTTGTTAAAACGAATGTCCAAATAACTGTATCTCACTTCTATTCTCAATGACCGTGTAGTGTAGGACAGCGCCGCGAGAATTCCATCGGCATCGAAAGCAAGTTTTTTGACTTGCTAGATAGCCGAGCGGTCTAGCGCGTTGTTCCTGTACTGCTAGGAGACAGATTCCGAAGGTCGAGAGTTCAACACCGGGCTGGGGCGGAAGTGGGTATCCATATAAAAGTGAATTTTTTTGTGCTTTTTATATTAATATTTCTTCACTTAAGGCAGTTATGTTAGTTTAAGAGTTGTTGTAAAATGTGCTTTATAAATAATAATTAATTTCATTACAACGTGTATTGGTAACAATCCTCTGTTAAAACTAATGTCCAAATAACTGTATCTCACTTCTATTCTCAATGACCGTGTAGTGTAGGACAGCGCCGCGAGAATTCCATCGGCATCGAAAGCAAGTTTTTTGACTTGCCTAGATAGCCGAGCGGTCTAGCGCGTTGTTCCTGTACTGCTAGGAGACAGATTCCGAAGGTCGAGAGTTCAACCCCGGGCTGGGACGGAAGTGGGTATCCATATAAAAGTGAATTTCTTTGTGCTTTTTATATTAATATTTCTTCACTTAAGGCAGTTATGTTAGTTTAAGAGCTGTTGTAAAATGTGCTTTATATATATATATATATATATATATATATATATATATATATATATATATATATATATATATTACGCATGCGTTAAAGTCAATTCTACTAAATTCTTTACAATTTATTCATTTTGCAATGCAACGACCACGGATGACGACGTACATTTTAATTTTGAAAAAAAAACCTTCTGAAGCGGGTTTTTGACGATGTCATTTATCGATTACACCAAGATGCCTCAGTTCAAGTTTTCTATTGTGAAATCTGGATATATATTCTTATGTTTCGGAATTTGCAAGAAACAGTTTCCCGTGAACAGGTAATATTTGTAAAGCAATGGGATTTGAAGGAATTTACTCCAACAACTGTTTAAGCATTTTCTATGAAATTAGGAGATTATTTCAGATGTTTTTTTTTTCAAAAAGCAACACTTTCTCTTTTGTGTGCAGGTTTCGAACTCGGAAGGATTTTACTCCAGCCACTCCTCCAAACAACGACAGGCACTCGCTCAAACGACGCAGGACTAGGTGGACAAATGTTCATAAATCACCGAACGAAATTACGTTGGAATTTTGTAATCTGGATTTTTGTGCTAAATGCGGAAAAATGGGTATATAAATAAGCGAGAAGCCCAAGGTTTTGTGTAAGAAAACGCATGCTTCTCATTCATCTTTTGTATCCATTGGTTTCTATATATGTTTCGTGGATCAATCATTGTGAAATGAATCTATTATAAGGCAATGAACGGTTAATTTATGCAAATAATGATCGGAACTACGGATGCGTCTACAATAATGAATCTAAGACATTCAATTCACTGGATTATTTGTGCCATTTTCAATAGGATTTTTGTGAACTATTAACATTTAACGCTACTAATTTCCTACATTGTTCATATTAAATTGTTTGATTTGTCATTGCCTTTTTAGTGCTGTTTACTTATTTGCCCTGCCCTTTGTTCTCATTTTCAACGTTACCTGTACCTGTCCAATAAGTTGATTCTTACTGGACACCTAAAGGTAACTTATTGGACGGGGTGCAGGACAATAACAAATTTAATGAAAAAGGTTTAACAAAAAATGACGTCAGAAAAATGTTTTAATTGATGAAAATGAACAGTTTTCTTACTCAAAAGTACATTGAGTTAAATCGAGAACAGAAAGCTTGGTTCAGCTGTAATAGAAACTATTACAGAAAAAAAAAAAATCATATTTGAGAGGTTCTGGGGCCGAGGAATTTACTTAACTATACTCGTAGTTCATTCAGTCAGTGCATGTATGATGATCATGAGTTCTTTTACTGTATTTTTAGTAAATTTACATTCCATACTTAATTTGGTATGACTTTCAAATATGTTCGGGAAGTAATGAAAACGATTTTCTAGAAATGTGAACGTTTTTCTGATGAATGATCTTTTAAATATGAATATACAAAATTACTTGACCTCAATTTTCCAAATTGCACAAAAGAAACCGTTAACTTTGTGAAATGTTTAAACGTAATAATTTAAGAGCGAGGAATTTGATAGTCAAATGCTCATCAGTGTTTAATATCAATTCTCTATAAAAATCAAAAATTTAAATAGGGTCGTGGACATGACATGTCTCCGATTTAGCTGAAATTCACACCATTTACTACAATTGGCATATCTTTCATAAATATGATGTAAAAGTCTAACTTTTCAATTTGGTTGCCATGGTAACACGGATGCTGTATTTAGACCCCTCAAAATATGCAAAATTTGGGTTTTTAAGATTAATTAGAGCAGGAACATTGAATTAGTGGAAGTTGCGATGAAAAATATATTTTTTTAAATTCATATTAATGAAACCTAAGAAATAAAATCCATTCATGATATTTAAATGAAGGTTAAGTGAATTTTCTTGGAAGAATTTAGGTTGCCAGCAAATTGGAAATTTGCCAGATTTTGCTTTTTGAGTCATTTTCAATTCAATATTTCACCATTTTGACAAGTGATATATGTATACCAATGTATCATGAAATAAACTACATATTCTGAGGTTTTATAAGGATAAAAAAAATTCATGGGTAAATAAGCAGTTTTCTAGAAATTATCGTGTGAAGAATTTAGGTTGTCGGCAAATTGGAAATTTGCCAAATTTTGCTTTTAGAGTCATTTTCAATTCAATATTTCACCATTTTGACAATTGATATATGTATACCCATGTATCATGAAATAAACTACATATTCTGAGGTTTTATAAGGATAAAAAAAATTCATGGGTAAATAAGCAGTTTTCTAGAAATTATCGTGCGAAGAATTTAGGTTTGGGGCAAATTGGAAATTTGCCAAATTTTGCTTTTTGGGTCATTTTCAATTCAATATTTCACCATTTTGACAAGTGATATATGTATACCAATGTATCATGAAATAAACTACATATTCTGAGGTTTTATAAGAATAAAAAAAATTCATGGGTAAATAAGCAGTTTTCTAGAAATTATCGTGCGAAGAATTTAGGTTTGGGGCAAATTGGAAATTTGCCAAATTTTGCTTTTTGAGTCATTTTCAATTCAATATTTCACCATTTTGACAATTGATATATGTATACCCATGTATCATGAAATAAACTACATATTCTGAGGTTTTATAAGGATAAAAAAAATTCATGGGTAAATAAGCAGTTTTCTAGAAATTATCGTGTGAAGAATTTAGGTTGTCGGCAAATTGGAAATTTGCCAAATTTTGCTTTTTGAGTCATTTTCAATTCAATATTTCACCATTTTGACAAGTGATATATGTATACCAATGTATCATCAAATAAACTACATATTCTGAGGTTTTATAAGAATAAAAAAAATTCATGGGTAAATAAGCAGTTTTCTAGAAATTATCGTGTGAAGAATTAAGGTTGGTGGCAAATTGGAAATTTGCCAAATTTTGCTTTTTAAGTCAAATTCAGTGAAATATTTCACCATTTTAACAACTGATATATGTATACCAATGTATCATCAAATAAACTACATATTCTGAGGTTTTATAAGGATAAAAAAAATTCATGGGTAAATGTGTAGTTTTCTTGAAATTATCATATGGCCCAACTCCCCCCCCCCCACCCATTCATATATTTCATAGAACATGTCTTACCAAACATTACAATTGTTAAGTAATATGAATTTAGGTGAAGTCCATAAATGTCTTTTAAAATAAAAGAAATGTTGCTGTAAAGTCAATTTATATGTTTTCATGGAAACAATTCATGCTTCTAGTTAGATCATTTTAATATGGAATAAATCAAAAGATTTTCCAAGAATTCTTACATTTCTTTTAATGGCTTGAAATTTTTTTTCTGGTTAATGTTACAAATGTATAATTAATATATTAATAAGGTTAAATCAGATTCAATACATGTAAATATGAAAACACATATGTAACCCAGGCTAAATGTCATAAACAAGTTGTTTTACATTTAAATATGCAAAATTGCAAAACTGAGAATTTTTCAATTTATTAATTATGACATTAGTTACCAGCAAATTCAGATGAAAATATATTTACATACAATTCACTTCCATACAAACTTTGTCAAAGAATTATACCAATTTTTTCATAGTATATGTATAATTTGAATGTATACATATGACTTACTTATAATACATTGCATACAGAGTGAAGCCAGTATAAAACTCTCCAATCTACTGAATGAGTCCCAAAGCATGACACTTTACTACATATTTACAATATGTAGTACACATGTTTTTCTTCGGTTTTCTGCACACTATTTACTTCGTCACCGAAAAAATCGTAGAGGTTCTTTTTCACTCTATAAGAGTAAAATTGAAAGATTACAAAGACACTGCTCCCTGTTCACACTTTATATTTGAGTTGTTTTAGATTATTATAATAGTTGCTTCAAATACGGTACAAAGGCTTTGACGTTTGAATGTACATAAAAACATGTTGATAATATTGATAGGTTAAATAATAATTGCGCAACTTGTACTGCTGTTTAAAACTATGTCCAATAATTGCACAACTTGTACTGCTGTTTAAAACTATGTCCACGTATATCACATGAAAAAACTTTTAACGTTTTATTGACATGATAGCACCTAGTTGTCTCTTTGAACAATGGTTTAAGCCGATGTATAATAAGTTGATATAAGGATTCATAAAGCAACTTTTGTAAATGTGAAGTTATACATCATTTTTAATATTTCTTTCATAAATCTAAAAAAAAAAAATTGAAAATGAGTTTCCAAGGGACAATTCAAATTGCCCTTTATTTTCAACACAACTGAGTACTTATAGTAGCCCATAATGCATTATGACTCATTCCACTGTGGGTAAAGTAAACTTATAGCTAATTTACATGCAAATTTATGCTGACATTAAAAAATCTAGTAGTCTCAACCTGATAAAACTGTATATACTACTTTTCTTCAGTGCAAGAATATAAAAAAGGAAAGAAACAGCTTCTTTCTATAATACTGCTCATAGAGAGAAACAAAAATGACAAAAGGGACTTTACAGAAAACATTCTGCTAAAACGTGTTCCTTCAAACCCTCTGATTTGGTGTCTGCCTCGGCTGCTTCAAAATCACCATCTTTTCTGTCCTTTTGTGCAAGTCTTGAAAAGAAGCTTGCGATTTGCTGCGGGTTAAGGAAGAGGTCTTTAGAAAATCTTCTCTTTCCATCCTGCACCAGTGACCTCATTTCTTCTGACACTTTTACCGGATCTTCTTTTCTTCCTGTTCGTTTTCCTACTTCGAATTTTTCCAGTAAAAACAACCTCTGGTCTTCTGTGAAATGTTTTTTTGGTTTTTTTACCTTCAATCCCCATCCAACTTTCAAATTGGAAACTTTGCTGGATCTTTCTGGACTCTTTGAAAACCCTAACCCTGACATATCATTACTTCCTTCTAATTTCAGGGCGTACCTCACTTTAGACTTATCAGTCAAACTAAGTTTTTCCTCTCTTAGATCACAATTTCCCAGAAGAAGGTGTTGTTCTAATGATGATGCATAGCGAAATTGACGTATACATCCTTCTTCTGGACAGGGAAAGATTTTCTGCATCAACTTTCTCTTTTTAGTTGAAGGCCCCTGTATGTCCTCATTGTCATTTTCGTTAGGTTCGTTGTCTTCATCTGTCAAATGAGAAACAGAAAAATACCATCAGTTTTAATTTTAGTTTGATGTATCTAATAAAACATATAAATATCAATATTTTAAACCTCTACAGGACAAAAAAATTAGATATATAAAGTGGCTTTCTATTAGATACTTAAACTACATGTATTTAATTTATTCATTTGAACAAATTGGCTTACTTAGGATTTCATTGTCAACATAATATATTTCATTCTACAGAAGACCTTTCTACTTTTTTTTTATACCAGAGCTGTAATTTAGACCCTTACTTTTGTGGATTTTGAAAGACAAACTAAGGTGTAATTTCTTCCTATTTATTTTCTCATAGTGATTCAAAACCAGATGCAATGTTATACAGTCTGTCATTTTAAAGTTATAAGAAAACATTTCCTTGATGTAAATCCTCTGTTCTGTACATAAATTAATTCTATGTTCTTTAATTACTGGTTTATAGGCTAAACATCTGTATCATGTCTAAAACTTGTAATGATACATCACAAGAATGTATTTGGTCATCTGGTCAAGACCTTGCATATGGCAACTAAGACAAATTTATAATTGAAATTGATTCAGCAGTTCAAGAGAAGAAGCATGCAGATGACTGACACATTGCCCAACACCTAGTGAATTTTAGGGAGACAAGTGAAATTCTATCATACAGTATTTTACAACTATCTTCCATGTACCTTGTGTAACTTCAGAATCCATTGTAGAGATACATGTCTCTGCTTCCAACCAGTCTTCATTAATATGAAACTGCATGACAGGGATGTTCTCTATAACAATGTATTTCCATGGGATCAGCTTTCCTGAAATTGGAATGGTAATTTTTAGAAAATAAATAAACATTTTCTTAAGTGTCAGATATATTTATGGGCATCATAGACTACCTAAAAAATACTGGTATACCAGTACATGTATCTACAAAATATACTTTAACACTATAGACATAACTTTTAAATAGTTGTATTCCCATTTGCTTTCCTCTCTTTTATATTAACATTATAAACCCTTCATATTTGATACTCCTGTTTGCTTTTGTTAAATGAGGCATTAGCTTGATGTGGTAAAATCTTTGAGGTAAAATACATGTACATAAATCTTTGAGGTAAAATCAAGTATATTGAACCAAGAAGGAAATTGGGCTTTTAAAGGAGCTTAAGAAGAAGAATATGGAGGAAAGAAACATGGTGCACAAAGACAATGCTTTTCCTTTACAATTTGTTTTGAGCTTTAATTAAGCCTGATTATTTACCTGGCCCAATGCTGTATTGCCTCCATACTTTCAACCCATTGTCTGTAAACAGAAAGTTGTGAAGAGTTGAAATAGCAGTGATATTCTTAACCTTAGGCCTCCCAATGTCTGCATTGATGATAGGGATAACAATTTTGACCATGTACTGTTGTTGTGAACTGATTGCCTAAAATGAGAAAACAAAAAAATAGTGCAATGGGTAATCACTCTGAAGCTCAACTGAGCTGTCAGCTAATATATATGCTAACATTTTCTTTCCATGCAAAACACAATTATTTTAACAAGTTAACCAACATTTATATATATATAAATGTTTGGTTGTTGTTTTATTATATAAGATATTAATCACTGTAAACTACTGACACATAAAATTATAGAACTGTCCAAAAGGGAAAAATACCACCTGCTGAGTTTTTTTAAGAGAAGGTGCGAAATCACAAATATATATTTTAGAGATGTAAGAGGTGCATGTTCACTTAATTGTGGACACCTCTTACATCTATAACAGTCAGTACAGTAATACTTCTAAGTACTCTAAATGTTTCAGTTAATTATGAAACATTTAGAAGTAAAACTATAATTGCTCTCTATATTTTCAATGAATTAAACTAAAGTGGAGCTTTAATAAAAAAAAAAATCAATACTAAAAATATGCACGGGACACAAATTATGCACTTTTTCTTTCAGTGACATTGAACATTGAAAAGATATGGAACGAACACATTTGCACAGATAGACAGACAACATGATTCCTTAATATATCCTAAAAACTTTGATTGCAGGGGTTATAAAAATGCCTCTGAAAACATACATCTATCACAATGTAATAATATTGAATACTGTCATTGTAGTTACATACCATCTTCATTTGTTTAGCATCTGTTACATCATTGCCCTGGTTGATGTATCTTTTAATGGCTGACTTGATGTGGGAAGCCTTTCTGTCACAGGGCCCTTTCCCATCCTGGGGTTCACAGAAGTTGTAGGATTTTATTCTCTCGCCAAGCTCTTGATGTAAAGTTGCAAGTGTTACTGTACTTTTATAGCAACCTGCATTATCAGACCATATATTTACTTTCTTCACATTGGGTAGCAGAATGCATACATTTTGGATGACATCTATGAGTACGGCTGACGTTGCTGCAGCGTCTTGTGCAATTGGGTTGTCAAAGATATGAACATGGGTGAGATGTTTCATAGTGCCTTCTTCCTTGAATGCTGTAAACGATATGTGCCAGTTAATTCCCCTTTTGGCAAACCAGTCGGTTTGTCCCTCCCTAAATTTCCTTGGCAGAAATTTCATGGCCCAGTCAGCTATAACCAGAACTTCACCATCATCCATTGAGTTCAGTACATCCTGCCTAGCCATCCCTTGGTTTTTTGCTCTAAGAATATGCCCCTTCCACTCATATATGTCTGATACAGCTTTTTCTACCTAGTATAAAACAAAATAATTTGATCATTATCTATTATAATACAATGAAACTATTCAACATTTACATCAGATACTTTTTTTTAAAAAAATTGTCTTTTTCCATTAAACTGTGTTTTCCAAGAATGCATATGTTACCTGGTATCATTAAAAATAATTATCAATTCATTTATTCATCAATTCCTTCATTCATGAGCCTAAGTCAGGGTAATTACTGATCCCAAATTATTTTCAGAGAATTCTTGAAGTGTAGATCCAAAGTTCAAGTAGTACAGCTCAAATGTCAATTATTGGAAATATGGTGTTTTTGAATAGTAGGTCAAGGTCACAAGTTGGTAACCTTAGAACATTATAAAAGCAAATGATCACAGCCAAAAAAATGCCCCAAATATTAAATCTATGCCTGGTTCAACAACTTTAAACAAGTGGCTGACACTATGCCGGACAAGGTTAAACATGCGTGTGGCTCTGGTCTGATAATCAAGCACAGATTTTTTTAACACAAAACACTACAAAATGTACTAGATTTAAAATAAATATATATACTTTGAAATTGATTGCCTCTGGATTGTCCCAATGTCTTTCCTCTGTCTTCTGTGTGATAAATTGTAAGGTTTCATCCATTGAAGAGCATTCACTGCAGCCATCTGTATGAGTATGGTTGATGCAACTCTGACTATAACACCCACTTCCTTCACTCAGGGCAAAGGTACAACAATGGTCTGGTGTGGATGAAGATGCTTTCACATGCAGCTATAATGAAGATGTCAAGTTTATAAGGAAACACTATAATATGTATCAATGCTTCAGTCTCTAAATGGTGGTCATGGTGCAAATAAATCTTGAATTCAGTTCATTATTCATTTAAAAGCAAACCTTGAAGTCTGTTTTTAAGTAGTGTTTTGCTGATACCAAACTCTTCAGTGTTATTTGCTTCTCCTCTAAGGTGAAATCTAGCTGCTGCACTATATTTTCAAGTTCTTTAAATGCCTGTCCTCCCTCAGCTACATAATAATCCAGGCCTTCCACTGACTGGCGAACCGAGGCACTGCAGTCGTTCAAAATTTTGTACATTGTGCTTGTACCTTAAAAAAAAATTTAAAATACATCAATTCAAAACATGTAAACTGATCATTTACATATACTTCTCACTGACTTGAAGTATCATCTTGGAATTAGTAAACTTGAAGCAATAACACTGGCAACCTTAATTGAATTAAAAGTATCAATCAAAAATATTTTTCAGAAAGTGATAAATAAATTATTTAAAATGATCATAGTAATACCTAAACATTTCATGTTTTCCTCATGACAAAGCTGTGTGTATTGTTGCACAATTGCTGCAGGTGCAAGGCTCCTTATCACATTTGGTGTCTGGATTATCTCCCCTGAGGTAAGTACCAATGTTTTTTCCCCAAATGGCAAATCTTTCACAATGTGATTGGATGTGATGAAATCCAAGAAGTGATCAAGCATTTCATCTGCTACTCTTGTGCGGGGTGTTTTCTGGAAGGACACAGGTACACCCGTACCAATATTTTCCATATGTTTCCTAGCTGAGTAATATTTGTACATAGTCAATGAAGGAATTGTAGCCTTGACTTCAGAGAAACTGTACTGTCCAGTTAAAATGGACAACAATTGCCTTCGCAAGGCTGAAGTATTTGCCTTTAAGTAAGCATCGGACACTGATGATAACAGCAATGGGGTTGTCTCCTCTGAATGTGCTTTCTCATTACCCCCAAAAAGGTCACTTTTAACAAACTCAACATCCTCTGGACAAACTGTATTCAGAATAGCTTCTATACATTCACTTATTTTCTGTAGATACCTCCGTTTAGTACGATCACTTAGATTTTCCAGACTTTCAGACAAATGTTGAAATGGGTTAAGATCACACGCTTTCAGGAATTCATTCAATTTTTCAAGTCTGTCATATCTTGAAACTGAGGCCTGGCTGTCACAAGTAGTAGATCCTTCAGTAACAGTCTCTTGACTTGATGAGGATAAAACATCATGATCATCCTACAAATGTAATCAATAATCATGTTCAAAATGCAAGAAAGTTAGGTAACTTGATTTCTTAATAATTCAACCAGAATGTAAATTTTGCCAAGCAAACGTAAAGGTCACGAGCTAAGGAGGTATAATATACATGTAAATCTAGTGCGGCTGTCTTTTTAAGTCTAACATCAGAGGGCAGGACTATTGAAATGGAAGGCCTAGTGTAATTTTAATCTATTAATAGACAACATTTTTAATTCTAATTGTACAATGTTTTTTCACAAAGAAATTAAAATAAAAGTCACAGTCACTGTCAAGTTTGTTGGGTATGCCAGGGACATCAACAATAGTTGGAAATGTGGGATAATTTATCATGCATGGGGTCACTATTTGTACAAATCAGACTTTAAACTAACCGAAGATGCTTTTGTACAATTTGACTATAATAAATTTAGCATATGGCTCTGTTGCTCTTCAGAAGAAAGCATTTAAAGATATTTCAATACAGCAAAGAAATGAGACTATGTGATTATGTATGTTAATCTTTGATAATCAAATTAAGGATCTGCATTTTTGTCTCCCTTTAGGCAGTGTCATATGACATTATCAAGTCACAATTTGTTCAAATTAACAATAAATATAACTTACACAATATCTGACTGGTTTCCTACTTGATCTGATGTCTTGAAAATCTTCACTAGGAAAATCTTGCAAGGGCTGCAATGATTACAGTATTTTTACAAAATAATTTGAAAGTATACATTTATAATTATATGTATCTAGAAAGTATGCTAGATTTTTTAAGATTGATGCTAAACATATTAATTATATCACATGTACCTTATCCTGAAGATCATGGAAATTGGTTGTTAAAGAAGTAGGTTCAGTGTTGTCATCAGGCAAATTTGTGGAATTACATGTAGCTATAAGTAAAGCTTTTCTGCACTTTGGACAAATTGCTGGAGAGAAGAAATAAATATGAAAATTAATAAATAAATAATGAAATGGTATACTTACATGTACATCGTGTTTTAATTATCACAAAACATCCATATATTAGGGATCCTTTTTTTTTTTTTTTTTTTTTTTAAATCATGTATTCAATAACGTACAATATAACAGCGAGGCAAAACTTCCACAGAAGCCCTCTAGTAATACCTCACCACGGGTGCCAGGAGCTCCCTGGATCGATAATAATATTATATAATATCGATATCTCCAATATTTGAAAAACAGAATTTTTTTCATATTATACTAATATATAATTATTGATGTTCCATTTTCATACATATACTTAAATATCTCAAGCAAATTAGCACCTTTTTTGTATATGATAACAAAGTATACGTTTAACACCTTTATACTAATATATAATTATTGACGCTTCATTTTCATACATATACATAAATATCTATTTTAGGGATTCTTAATAAACATGCATGTGAATGTAATTTAAATTTGACCTTGACATGTAAAGTTCTGTAAATGCATGAATACTCAGAAGATATTTTCACAAAAAATTATTTTGGTGTATGTTTTATTAGTTACATGTAGAATTTATATACTACCCTAGCTACAGTTGAAGAATGTATACAGAAAAAAACTGACAGTATTAATATGAATCAATGTAATAAATTTAATACTTAATATTTCATTTCTTCAAATAAGCTTTATAAACTTAGCATATTTTTATAACATGATCAAACCAAGGAACAATTATAAAGAACTAATGTCCTGAAAAAGAAGATACTTATTAAATTTTTAAGTGGCTGCATATTGGTCAACCTCAAAAAATGAAAGCAAGATTCCTACTTAGAATGTGGCAAAAGTCACAGACCTCTGAAATTATTTCTATCAGTAAGCCATTTTATCAATGATCAGAGTTATATATTTTAATATCCCCTCTCTTTATATATATACATGTACAGATTGTACACCATATTAAAGAAATTCAAAGGCCTGCATGTGCACAAGCTCGCAATAGTAATGGTTCATTTTCAGTTAATCTGTACATCTAACTTCTCATGATTCTGACCATTCTGTATGTACTTATTATTTCATATTGTAATATGTGATACATAGCTTGTTACATACTACCTGAATAATTATCAAAATAAAATTACTTACGTGTTCCAATGGGAACTACGACACCAGTAGCTCTCTGTATTTCAGTGACCTTTTGTAGATTTAAAACTCTGTCCCCCTTCACCCTAAACCATCCTGACTTCTTTTGATTGTCTTTTTTATGCGTAGTTAACACTTCTGGCAATCCACATTGTATTGACCTTTTCCTTAAATTGTTTCTACTTAAGATTTCACTTCGATGAATATCACAGATAAATAACTTTTTCGTGAAAGATGTTGGTAAAAACCCAGATTCCGTTAGTAGAATATTCTGTATTTCAGCAATTTCTGACTCTATCGGGGTGCAATTATCTGAACAAGCTGTTTCAACACCACAAGAGAAATTGCAGACTTTATCGTCTGCCATCTTGTTTACATTTTACTCATTTTGTATTCTTCAATGCTGAAGAGCTCCAACAAGGGAAATAACTCAGATGGTGAAAAAGGCACATTTAGCTTAAATTGATGTTGTGATAAAATGTTTATTTTTGATTTACCCATAAATGTTTTGAATGATATAAGAAAAATAACATTTCTTGATTATAAATCTGCCTTATATGGTTTTCACATCACTTGTCAAAGTCTTCATATACTAGGCCTGACATGAGAGGTAACAAGGACTAATTACTAACTTATTTAGCTTCAGAAAATTAGAAAATGTAACATCTTTCAGACATCTTCTGTTTTTTGGGTAGTAATAATTGTCATACACACATTTAAAAATCTGTTAAAAAAATAGCTTTGCCAAGTAATTTTTTTTTTCATATAATGGATAAAATAGCAATATCTCTATATTTTACTATTAATAGACCTGTTTCCATGGCAACCGGGTAAACTATCATGCTTTCTTTCATATTGTCAGTCTTTTTATTCATTGAAGTTTCAGTGAGAAAAAAATTAGCTGAATCCAAGACATCGCGTGGCCACGTCATTTTGATTTTTATAGAGAATTGATATTAAAAGGTTAAACCTAATAGATGCTTTGATCGATGAGTACCAGAAACAATAGATAGTCCATTTCTGTTGATTTATGTCATGAATCAGTCATGAATCTTTCACAATTCTAACAAATGAAAAGATATGAAAATTGTGTTACAAGCACAGTGCAAATCCAGATGAAACACACTCCGCTTCTTGCATTCAAAGCTTAAGTGATTCCTGATCGATTATTGATTTGGTTCTTATAATTAACTGCATCGACAACCTATATAAAACTGATATCAAGCAAAAAGCGGATAAATACCAGTTGAGAGCTAATGTTATGCTAGGAAAAAAAATGCCGCAGTAAAAATGGAGATATGTTATTAACTTGTACTGAACATAATTTCTTAAAAATTTTGGGGCGCATATGGCCTAAGCCAATCAGATTTACACAAATATACACAAAAACAGCTTTCAGGTCCCTTGGCTCCGCCATTGGAACATGGCAAGGGAATATTAAATACTACATTAAGTTTCTATATATTTTCAATAAACAGTGTGAATGAAAAGTCTCAAATTCTATCATTGACAATGGGAACAGTGATTAACTGGGCGGACAAACAGTTAAAATGGAATGCATTTGAATACAATAACATTACAGACATTACTCTACCGTCAAGGAAAATATGGTTTCCGAGATCAATTTGTATTCATAATGTAGTTTTGAATGACCATTGCTTTTCTTAAGACTCATCGTCAATTGTATCATCTGGTGGAGCAGTTGTTATGCCAATTTCTTACAATATTTCAGTATCATGCAGGATTAGTTTGAAATATTATCCTTTTGATAAACAAATATGTACGGTTATATATTTAAATCGTTTCCCGGGTATTGTAAAGCTTCGCTTCCATTTAATACAAAATGATATGTTGGGAAATTTTACGAAACACCTAGAATGGTCACTTACAAACGCTACAGCAGCTTTACAAGATATTCTTGATATCGGACAAGACGAAAAACTGGCCTTGCTCATTATTCACCTTACAAGAAACCGTTGTTTGCAGTGTGTCCACATCTTATACATGTATGGATTTTATCTGCATTAAATGTAGTATGCTTCTTGATTTCCACAAAATCAGGAGAGAAAATGAGTATTTGTATTGCTATTTTCCTAATCTTTGCTGTCCTTTTGACGACGATGAAAGACTTTATGCCACAGACATCTGATGAAGTCTCGTACTTTCTCGTCTATTTATTCATGCAGTTAACAGTGAGTGGAATGGTTGTGATACTGGAAGCCCTTGTTCTACATATTTATTATCAAACGGAGGAATCAAGCGGAAGTGTAAGCGAAATGTTGATAAAGCTTGAGAAATCTGATACTATCAACAAGGAAATCAAATTCAGCAGAACAAGTGATATATGTCACAGTCGCAAATTGATAAAATATTTGGGATATTAGTTAGTTTTATTTATCTTTCGTCCCTTGCTGCACACTTGGTGTTTTCAGTGTTTCAAATTTAAAAATTATATTTAATTATAATAATCAAATAAAAACCTAATTAGTGAAGTATTTTTTTGCGTACAAAAAGAAATGAATTTGAACATTTTTAGCTTAAACTATGCCCATGTGCTTTAAAATATAAAATTCTTTTTGAAATTGGCGATAAAGACAGAGAACAAAATGTTTTTGTTTTACTGACTACTAAAAACAAATGAAAATTAACAATCAAGGGAATTGTTTAAAATAAGATATTTGCGCAGTTTTTGTTAAGAAATGTGTATTTTTGTCACAGGGTGAATAGATTAATATCATAATAAATATTATGTAATTTATTTGTTAATAATTTGTGACCTAATATACTAATCATTTCATTACCATCATCATCATTTTCATCTATTATACAGCATAGTGAATTACAGTACTCTGGAACTCTGAAAGGTCAAAGGTGTTTGTGTCAGAATGGGTGCGGCTTGATGGTGTGTGATTGGTTGATATTTTAGTGTGAGAAGTGTGTGAGTGCTTTTACTAGTTTGGAACCAAATACGC
The DNA here is from genome assembly GCF_032062105.1 of Saccostrea cuccullata. NCBI lineage: Eukaryota > Metazoa > Mollusca > Bivalvia > Ostreida > Ostreidae > Saccostrea > Saccostrea cuccullata. The sequence continues at coordinate 29,881 of NW_026934451.1, forward strand.
ATGCTTGGCGCCAAACACCCCTAATAACTCACTCCACCCTAAGACAGACAGGAGGAAGGAAGAGTGTATTTCCTCTCCATATATAGTCTTTCATTTACTTAATGAAGACAATGAAATATCTGTCTATTCGGTGAGAATTTATTTACCACAGTTTCTCTATATATATGAAATACCTTATCAATTATTTATTTAATTAATTAGAACAGTTAAACTAATCTAAAGTAATTAAAAGTGTGAATTTTGTGTATGAGTGTATTCATTTATTTTACAGGTCACCTTGTTAATTGTACGTATTATTATATCATCAAGAAAGTAATTGAAATATAGATAAAGAATCCACCAACAGCTGTTTTATTATTTATGGAGTAACAAATATAGTGCGTCTGTGACATTTTTAATAAACCTAAAGCAACCATTTATCAAATCAAAATCTTTTTCAAATTCTTTAAAAAATGTGCTTTGTAAGAGATGGCATACGGAAAGCATTAAGAATATTCTCACTGAGACTAATTTATTAATCTGAATTAGTTATTGAAAGAATTCTTATACACATTAACTCTAATAAACTCTTTTTAAGGGCAAAATAATAAAAGTGTACTTGATTGTTCATGGTATCGACTTATTTCTATTTTCACATTTATTTTCATAATGCTAATGGTGTAGTCCATTATGTTTTAAACGATTTCAATGCTCAAAACACAATTGAAATATCGCCTTCAATACTCAGTTCAACAATAAAGATCTGAATTACAATATAACATGGAAATGACTGAAACCTTTTGCGTTTATGTCTTTCAAATCAAGCAAACTTAGTTCACCTGAATCAGCTAGGTGTACTTAGATTATTGCTACTTGTATTCACATTTATCATATATTTTTTATTATATACATAACCTCGAGGTACACATGAGTCGCCACTTAACGTCCATCCCCGTCGATCGTAAATATTTTCATTTTTGTTATCATAATTCGCGAAACCAATTTCAATTAGTTTTGGCATATTGTATGAATGAGTGTAACCGAGAAAGATTGTGAAATATTTGTGGTATTTGCTCACCATAGGAGGTTCAGACCGATCTAAAGTGAATCAATATTAAGTAATAGTCATATTTCCTCACGAGTTTATAGAATTCAAACAAAAGGCATATATCTAATGAGCAAGAACGATTAGTGAAATGACTCAGGACTATATAGGAAGAGCTCTTTTAATGAAGCGATATTTTTACTCTACCTCGAGAGAAGAATTTCAATTCAATTTGATTTTCTACATTAATTTTGTAGATTTACATGTATCACTTTGATTTGTTTGTTATTTATTTTGTTTGACTTTTATTTCGAAAATGCTTACTCGGGCTAGGCTAGAGGCTAGGCAACCACTTGGCGATGGAAGGCTGCAAATTTAGACCTATACTCAGTAATCAGGTAAATTTAGACCGTAACACAGCAATCAGGCAAATTTGATTTATACTCGGCAATCAGTCAAATTTAGACCTTTACACAGCAATCGTGAAAATTTAGACCTTTACACAGGAATCAGGCAAATTTAGACCAATACTCGGCAATCAGGCAAATTTAGACCTTTACACAGCAATCTGGCAAATTTGAATCATACTCGGTAATTAGGCAAATTTAGACAAGTCCTATACTCGTCGATCTCTTATTTGCTCCTGAAAACGTTTTATCACAAGATGTTGCTATCAGTGTTGAGAATCAATGCAAAATATTCATAATCGTGTTGGATTCTGGAATTATGGCCAGTATCTTAATATTCCTTGGTGTATAGTCTGTAGGATTAAATGGCTCAAGTAAAATTTAGTCCTGCAAGGACAATGCTTTGGCAAGCATAACTTTTTTTTAATGTATACAAAGTGCGCCCCCTGAAAATAAAAGAAAACAAAGTAAATAGCATAAAACAAAGACTGTTTTAAGGAATCACTGTCTAGTTAGTGTAGTATGCCAGGGACATCAACGATAGTGGGAAACTTGGGATAATTTGCATTACGGGCGAATCCCATTATGCATAAATTATCCCATGTTTCCCACTATCGTTGATGTCCCTGGCATACTATACTAACTAGACAGTGATTCCTTATATTTCCATTTCATTGTGAAATAAAGTTGTAGATTTAGACTTTAAAAATGTAGACTAATCGTTTTAAATTACTTGAGAACTCCCATGCCAATTTCAATAGTCCTCGCCCATTGACGTCCAACGCAAAGGCAGCCGCACCAGATTTACATGCATATTTGCCTTCCTTAGCTCAGACAAAGAGATAGATATGCATCAGATTTGCATGTGTATTAGGCCTCCTTTGCTTCTGACCTATCAACCTATCTAATTTACATTCCGGCAGAATTATCAAGAAATGAACTCCCCTAACTTTCAAGGAGTTATCGCAGAAAAAAAATAGAAATGGAAACATTACAACATATTCTAAAAAGAAAGATTTTTTAAGTTATTTTATACAAACGTATCTTATGACCATTCTTTAAACTATTTATCTAATTTGAAATAACCCATTTATTTTCTTTCGAAAATAAATTCCTATCACTATCAAAATCACTTAGTATTTATTTCAAATTATAGTTCTCATAAAATATTCCATAAAAACAGCTGCAAAAGTTGGACACATGAAAAATATACTTTCCTTTGTCTCTAAATTCATGTTTGTTTAACTTTATGGTATAGTATCATTATTAAAGGTGAATTCTAACAGACGGGAAATCCCCCCAAATCTCCTAAATGTGAAATTCAAAAGCTAATTCTATGTAAAATGCATCTCATGATTAAATAGATGTTATCGACTATCTTGCACGAAATGCCCCGGTTTTTATTCTACAGCCATCTGGTGTCTATTTGGAGATTGGGTATCTATCTTGCTGCAGAAGGATTTTCCATTCTTTATAAATAGAGCTTTTGTGTACGTACTAACGTGGTTTATAATTGGACAGTTTTCCACAATTTTATATTTACAGTAGAAAACATGAACGCTGCTATTTAAAATAAATTCTTTTTATCTGAAATTTTGGATGAATGCGTACCTGACACAAAATTATGGCTGAGTTAATGTTGAGATCTTTATAAAAAAATATTTACATTGTTAAAGCTTTAGGCAAACAAAACGGAAAATGGTGACATTGATAAAAAATATCATGGTTCATAAGCTATTTCATGCTTGTTTTATTCTTTATAGAAAAGAAATTATGTCATCACCTGGAAGTCGGATGAAATAATTTTTTAAAGGCAACCCTAAAATTTAAAAGTACAGTATAAAACACACAACTTTTCACAACTAATTTACACCAACTTAGAATTTTTCGATCTTACGATATCAATGTAGACACACTAAAACTGGAACGACTTTTGAAATGTATGGAGATAACAAACGGTATTCAAGCTCAAATGTTCATTAAACAATACAAAATGCATAGTAAATATAAAGCTACAAATGAATCAGAAGTGGGATAAGGTGCCATGGAGGAGTAAGCATCCCCTGCCGACTGGCCACACCCGTGGCTCCTTCGTCGGGAAATAACGAAAAATTCGTCGACATTTAAGTATATAGACAGCAATCGACTTATTTATGAATTATATTTGCTGGCAAGGTCAGTGTGTCGAGAATAGAACTTGCTAACTGCAGAACTTTAGCTCTCCGGAAAAAAATATTAACAGACCGGAGACTACAGTGCCAAACAATGATACATTTATTTTGCATAAAAATGTGTGCTGTTTCCTGATTTATTTCTCCTTTTTTCAAATTGCTCAGATATTAATAACTGTGTGTAGCTAACATATTCTTTAACTATTTCCTCAGTAAAACATTCCATACAACCATTGTAAATGGCCCTATTGGGCCATACATTGAAAAAGTCGAAAAAAAATTACCCATGTACACGATTTTGGACGGTAAGATAATTCGGATCAACGCGCTTTATGCAGATATCAAATGTGAGAGAACTTGATAGATGTCAAAAGCATACTTAGATATCGAGCTTTTGTTCAGTTGAAATGAGAATATTCGCACAATTTAATCCAAAATAAAGTGCAACTATCTGTGCGTTATAGATAAGCAGTTTTTCTAAGGGTGGCACTGTAGCTCTCTGATTCATCCATCCCAATTTTTTTCAGACCAGGGAGATACAGATCGGCAGCTTAAAACTTAACGAAATGATGACTTTAAAGGAGACTGGTGATATTCTTGTTTCTGCATTTTTTCTGCCAATAATAAACCTTGTCGTAGAAATTGGTCATATGTAAAGCATGCTCTTACGTATCGAATTAACTAAGAGCTTTAAATAACCTATGATATCAATAACAATCAACTTTATCAATAAATTGGGAAATTTATTACTGTTTTGTCACGTGCTCATAGTATAAAAATATTCTTCAAGTCAATTTTTTATTCAATCAAAATATTTTATAACTGGAAATAATCTTATTTTCTGCTTAGACTTGTCACGTGGTATGACAGTCATGTAATTTTAGTTAACATACATTGTATTTGCAGTATTCAAGATATCCATAAAAAAAAGTTCGGCTAGCGATGCTCACTCCTCCATGGAACATGATCCCACCTCTGATGTTTTGGAGGTCCGTGTTTGCTCTGCTCCTATTTTGTTTTGATTTATGGACTTTTGATCTGGAATACTGTTCTTTATCTCCAAATGTTTTATCTAAATATCAGGGTAGACACCAACCAAATCAAATTCGCACACAATAACTAAATGAAAAGTATTTTGGGCCCATTTAAAATTCTTTTTAAACAGCTTGTTCTTCTAATTGTGAACTTTAGAACCTAGTATAACTGTAAATTAATATTTGATTTTTTCTTTAGTCAACTGTATTTTATCTAAGGCGTAAGAAAATTATATAAATGTGAGGGAATTTTGATCTACTTATATCAGAAACTAGTTACTTGAAATAAGAAATAACGGACTTGGAGAGAATTAAAAACTCAATTTAACACATACCCTCTAACATATAAACATACGCATTATTGATTTTTTTTAGAACGCTTTTATTGATTTCCCAATCTCCTGTATGTACATTTGTGTCGAGTATAAAGCAAGTTACATAAAATGTGTAAAAGAAATAAAATTTGAACACCTTCAATTAGCACAAAATTTACGATTATAAAACTACTAGTATACATTTTATACAAATATATTTAGCGTCCACCCTACAATACATAATACACAGTAACGCCATAAATTCATGAAAATTGAAACTAAAATGTGTCGACATTAGATACAAATAGAACTGATTAATGTAAACTCATGTTTCCGCTAACACATCTTGCAGAAAAGAATCTATCAAGTTCAGAATAAGTACTTTTAACCTCTACTGTCTAATCTGTTTAATGCAACTTTCAAAAAACATTCATTCTAGTTTTAGCTGTGAAATATCTTTCTACTTAGCATGAAAATTCATCATTGATACTTTTACAAACTCTGCTCCAGAAAACTGAATCCCCGTGTTCATCGTTAGGGAACTCAATGTACGACCTTTGATTAATAAGGTCCATGATACTCAAGGGTATTTTATCTACAGGAACAGCATCATAAAATACCAAAAGGAGAACGCCTTCATTTTCTCGAGAATAGATGTCTTCCATCTTTGCAATGTGTAGCTCATACATACACCAAGTGGACTTGATGAAGTTGGGAGATAATATAGCGATAGTCTTTTTACTTTTATTGATGGCAGTGATAATATTTTCGCATATATCATATCCTGGAACAAAATCTCGATGGTGAATACATAAACGTATTCCATTGTTTTCTTCTAATTCCGACATCATTTTCTGAACAAACGGAAAATCGTCATCGGCATAGGACACAAAGGCATCATATTTAAAATCTGATTGGCTATCACTTCTTACAGCTTTATATCCATGGAAACGGCTTTTAGTCATATAGTAAAAATAACGAAGTTTCCATCTGTATCGGTATAGTAGCCCACACAAAAGGATGACAAAGAACAGGAGAATGGTGAGCGACAAAGTTATGATCAAATGCGTATAGGAATAGCATTTTTTTTGTAGTTTTTCGATATTTTCTTTAATTTTTGAAAACATGAATGGTTCACCCTGTGATGAAGCCATGCAGGAATAATTTTCAAATTACTCAAAACTGATTCTCTGAGTTTCCTGACTGTTAACCATCCACTGTAGAAATGAAAGTGTTTTACAATTACATGAAATCGGGTTTCTTAAAAGATTTAAAGTAAACCTGACTTTATCAGTCTGTCGGTCAATGTCTTTCATATTTGTGTCGGATAGAAATTGGATTTGGTTTCCAGATAAATCAAGGAATTTTAAGTTCTTTAAAGTCGAAATCTTAAAATTTATTGAGCTAAGCGTATTATCGGCCAGTACTAAATCCTTTATGTTTCGAAGTCCTTTAAAAACTTGATTTGGCAGATGTGTAATTCTATTTGCTCTTAGCTCTAAACGAATCAAGTTTTTCAGACCAGCAAATATTTCACCTTCTGTATCTGGTGACAAACTAAAACCCAACAAATTATCGTTCAGGTATAATTTTGTGAGGCTACCAAGGTATTTGAAGAAATATTTGGAAACTGATGAGCAAAAATTATTTGACAAGTTCATTATTTTAAGATTATTGACTCCTCTTATAGGACCCATCCATGAATATAAAGTATTATCTTGCAGATATATTTCCTCAACGCTGTTTTTTGAACTATGTATTTTGGGTACCCTGTATCGTAACCCACTTTCATTAAAGAAAACTTTTTTGACATTCGGTGGTACTGGAAATCCTACCTTTCCACTGAAATGTAAAAATACCTGTGATCCTTTCAAATCCACGTCTGTTCTTTTCATATCCACCTTTAATTTATTCACAGAATTAGTTTTCTTTTGTTTTAAAATATGTGAGTCAGTGTGAGTACTAGCACTTGTTAAAGGTTCCCTTTCGTCCTCACATTCAGATGCTACATCGTGGATAAATTCAATAGGGTCATGGGTGAAATGCTGTGAACTTACATTCAGCCACTCTAGACCTTTCAATATATCAAATTGTAGAATATATAATCCAACTGTCAATCTGTTGTCAGCAATTGATAATCTTCTGAGTGTTTTTGGAATATATTTTGTTGCTCCATTTTCAATCAATTCGATTTTGTTACTTGATATGTGCAGTTCTGTTAGACTGGTATGAATAAGATATTGAATATCTTCTACTCTGATTTCGGTACTTAATCCAAATGTGCAATGGATTTTATTTAAGCGAAGAGATGAAATCGTGGAGTTTTGAATGCCATATATCAATATTGGCAGTATTCTAAAAGTGAGCTCATTGTTGTCGGATATGTCTAGGTTTTTAATGTTAATTAAATCTGCAAAAAGACTCTGATTAAGGTTTTCTATTATTTTAAACTTATTTAAATTCAATTTTAGAATTGAAAGCTTCCTTAGACCCTCAAATGAGTTGTTTCTGAATGTTTTGATAGAATTATTGGAAAGATCGAGATAAGTGACATCATCTGGAATCATATTCCTTTCTGGCAGTTGTGTCAACATGTTGTTGCTGAGATTGATATGCGTTACATTTGACCAAAAATAAGGTGACGATTTCAGGCCTAAATTAGAGCAATCAGCGTGAGTATGATTCATGTAACACCTGCACCTTGGTTGAGAGGCACAGCAATACACATTTTCAATCAGCATCAAGGCACTCAAGACCGATAATGTGCGCAATCCTGGACCCATTTTCATGAAGCTAAAATAAAGAAAAGAAAATATTGATATTCTTAAGCTTACATAAATTGCTGAATATACTGTTGATTTATTGCTTAACATATACCATAATATGTTTTGTAAACTGTATTGCTTGAAGTACAGCTTCCAAGAATTTTTCTGCCTGGAAGCTTCACTAAACGTATGAAACCTGTTCTGGCTGTGCATTTAACAAATATCTCACTCCGGAAGCCCCAATCTACTGAAATTTTAGTCTGAACTCGAGTTAGCTTATTGTATTACACTTTTCAAAGCATAGTCAGATATCATTATACCCGCACTTTCTAAAGAAAGTTCGGGTATATTGTTGTTACTCATGTCCGTCCGTCCGTCCGTCTGTCACACTTTTCTTCCCTGAACTCCTCTTACATTTTACACAGTAGCTTAATCATCTTTTGGGAGATGGTTGGTGGTGTCATGTAGATGTGCAGTAAGGTTTCGGAATTTTGATTTTGCCCCGGGGGGTCAAATGGGGGTCGAAAAATGACGTTTTTTATGCAAAAAGTCCCGTCTTCCCTGAACTCCTTTTACATTTTACTCAGCAGCCTAATCACCTTTTGGGGGATGATTGGTGGTGTCATGTAGATGTGCAGTAAGGTTTCGGAATTTTGAATTTGCCCCGGGGGGTCAAATGGGGGTCGAAAAATGACGTTTTTTATGCAAAAAGTCCCGTCTTCCCTGAACTCCTTCTACATTTTACTCAGCAGCCTAATCACCTTTTGGGGGATGATTGGTGGTGTCATGTAGATGTGCAGTAAGGTTTCGGAATTCTGATTTTGCCCCAGGGGGTCAAATGGGGGTCGAAAATTAATGTTTTTTATGCAAAAAGCCCCGTCTTCCTTGATCTCCTTCTACATTTTACACAGTAGCCTAATCATCTTTTGGGAGATCTTTGGTGGTGTCAGGTAGATGTGCAGTAAGGTTTCGGAATTTAGATTTTGCCCCGGGGGGTCAAATGGGGGTCGAAAAATGACGTTTTTTTTATGCAAAAAGCCCCGTTTTCCCTGAACTGCTCTTACATTTTACTCAGCAGCCTAATCACCTTTTGGGAGATGGTTGGTGGGGTCATGTAGATTTGCAGTTAGGTTTTGGAATTCGGATTTTGCCCCTGGGGGTCAAATGGGGGTCAAAAAATGATGTTTTTAATGCAAAAAGCCCCGTCTTCCCTGATCTCCTCTTACATTTTACTCAGCAGCCTAATCATCTTTTGGGAGATGGTTAGTCGGGTCATGAGGATGTGCAGTAAGGTTTCGGAATTTTGATTTTGCCCCGGGGGGTCAAATGGGGGTCGAAAAACGACGTTTTTTATGCAAAAAGCCCCGTCTTCCCTGAACTCCTCTTACATTTTACTCAACAGCCTAATCATCTTTTGGGAGATTGTTGGTGGGGTCATGTAGATGTGCAGTAAGGTTTCGATATTTTGATTTTGCCCCTGGGGGTCAAATGTGGGTCGAAAAATGATGTTTTTTTATGCAAAAAGCCCCGTTTTCTCTGAACTCCTCTTACATTTTACTCAGCAGCCTAATCACCTTTTGGGAGATGGTTGGTGGTGTCATGTAGATGTGCAGTAAGGTTTCGGAATTTTGATTTTGCCCCAGGGGGTCAAATAGGGGTCAAAAAATGACGTTTTTATGCAAAAAGCCCCGTCTTCCCTGAATTTCTCCTACATTTTACACAGTAGCCTAATCATCTTTTGGGAGATGGTTGGTGGTGTCATGTAGATGTGCAGTTAGTTTTCGTAATTTTGATTTTTCCCCGGGGGGTCAAATGGGGGTCGAAAAATGACGTTTTTTGTGCAAAAAGTCCTGTCTTTCCTTAATGTTACTCAGAAGCCTAATCATCTTTTAGGAGAGTTAAATATTTTGAAAATTATGTAAAACATCAAAGTTAAAGAGTAAAAAAACATCGCATGCTGGGAAACACCTTGAATTTTAATGAGTAATTAATGTACATGTCAAATGTGAGAGTCATATCTCATCTCAATCAGAAGTTATAAGCAAATGCAACATTTTTGAAAAGTAGGTTAGGCTTCAAGGTCAAGGTCACAGAGTAAAAGTCATGATTCATTTGGAAAGATCTTATCACAGGTAATAATATACATGCATTATAATATGAATGCCCTAACTTTTCTCTTTTAAAATGATGAATTTATAAAAATTTAATTTTTTTGCAAGTAGGTCAAACTTCTAGGTCATATGTAAGAAAAAAAAAAAACATGCCATTCTCACAGGTAAATACTAGTACATAAGTTTAATATGAATTCCTTGTCTCTTCTCATTCAGTAGATATGACCGTGATGACCAAGGTTAATTTTATTCAGACAGAAGGACAGTCTGACATACAAATGTACATATTTCTATATGAATTGCATGGGTAAAATTGGACCAGTGGTTCTAGAGAAGTTAAAATGTAAAAAGTTTTCAGACAAACAGATGGACGGCATGTCACGACAGACGTTATATGATAAGGAAACCAGAAAAGCTCAAATGAGTGTTTTGAAAGGGTTACAATATGGTTGCAGTATTTGAAAAGCTGTTTTTTTCATGCAGAGATATGCATGACCAACATATTCATGTTTTATATTTTCTTTAGTAATTTGTTTGTTTGTTGTGAATATATCTCTCTCGGGAATTTTTCCCTCATATGGAGACACCACCAAATAATAATGAAGAAAAGATGTGTTTGTGAAACACTGATGTCCCTGTATGGAAGCCTATGGCGAAGGTTGAAGTTTCTCAAATATATGTCAAACTCAAAGGTCAAGGTCAAAGGGTTCAAATTGTTGGTATCAGAAAAAAGTCTTGTCACAAGGAATGCACATGTGAAATAAGTAATCCCTAGTACTTCCTGTTCAAAAGTTAATTGCCAAGGTTAATTTTTTAAGTGGTTCAAACTCTACGGTCAAGGTCAAACATATTTATACCTGTTGACAGTTCACAATGAATACACATGTTAAGCATGAAAGCCCTAGCACCTACTGATCAAAATTTAGACCAAGTTTAAAGTTGGGTATTTTTCTTGTAAAAATGTGTATTCTAGGTCAAGTGATCAGAGGTAAAAATTAATGTTACCAAAATAAAAGGTGTTAATTGTCACAAGAAATAAACCTATAAAATGTAGAAGCCATTTGTATAGCCCATCCCACTTAAAACTTATGGGCAAGGTTATAATTTCTGCAGACAAATAGACAGACATAATATAAACACAAGAAACAAAATATGTACATAATTAGTCAAATGGAAAAAAATATACTATTTAATTGGAATCACAAAATAGATTGTTATTTCAGGGATAGGGAGTGGGTAGGGAAATTGGACCCTCCCCCCCTGGAATTTCCTTTGTTATTTAAACAAGACTATATACTGAAGCAAATAAAAAATGACTTTGGACATCCTCCCCCTAACTTAGAAAACATTGACCCCACTATCATTGTTTTTATTTTGTTTATTTGTTTTCAGTTTATGAGTTTTTTTTTCTCCTGCTTGTCATGATATTCTAGGCATGAATTTTTTGACTGAGATGTGAACCCCCTCCCTACTCCCGAAAAAAATTCTGGATCCGCACCAGTATTGGCAGTAACTGAATCGACATCGACAAGGGGAGATAACTTCACAATATGAAATTCGTCTAGTGTGGCATGCGATGATCTTTGACCCTTTTTGAACTTTAACCTAATCGTTTGGGTTTATTTTACCCCCCACTATACTTAAACTTGTACTTACCAACCTCTAGATAGAATGTTCTATCGTTAAAATGATATTGTCCTACGGACCCGGTTTAACCCCGTTTAACGATAGAATTCGTTCCGTGTATTCGTAATGTAGCAAAAAGAATAACCCGCATAGTGCATTTACTAGGAACAATCTAGAGAGTTCCGAATGTAAACATTTGAGTGGAGAGAAAAACGTTGGGAAAATTAATTGGATTTACGTATTTAACGTTATATGGATTATTTTTTGGGATAAAAGGCATAAGCAATCTCAAAAAGGTTTGTTTTGATTAATTTATAAGTTATTTTCTGTGCAAATCTGTTTGTATCCTTCAAAATCGTTTCGTTGCGATTCTGCAATTTTTTGCTACATTACGAGTATATGGGTGGTATTCTAACTGTGGTGAGGGCTTGTACCGAGACACAGTTAGATTATTCTAACTAACCAACCTCCATAGGTCTTGTAAACTTCATGAAATTAATCCAATTATAGCACAAAATGAATTAATCCAATGCACAGTGACACCATTCTGCAGCATGTTATAATGCTATTCCATTCGGAAAACCTTCAAGTCGTGCCGTCGATTCCGTCACCTTATCAGATGAATGGGAATCGGCCGAGGTGTACCGAATGGAGTTTAATCTAAAAATATGATAATGGGTGACGCAACGTGATGTGATGTAGAATTTACATGTCAAGAACAAATTTTAAATTAATTCATAACAAACAATGTTTTAACAAAACTGTTCCATCTAGCCTATTCCAAAAAGTATGTACTCTGTGATTGTGGTGTCGGGGGGGGGGGATTAGTAAATTTAAAAAGGTCCTATTATGAGCAAAACATTTATCAAAATCTAATTTACATCATTAATAGAATTCAAACTGGTATATAATGAATTAAGCATGTAAAATAAATATAAGAGGTTCTGAGTTATAGGTCACAGGGATAATTTCATACTCAATTTGATGAATACATGTAAATTACAGGCACGTAGCAACTGGGGGGGGGGGGCTGCCCCCCTTTTTTCCAACATTACCTGTACTATAAGAAAATGTCCATTGAAAAGATGGTTGCCCCCCCTTTTTACCACAGTATATACATAGCAAGGAAATATGGGGAAAAAAATTGGAAGTGAAAGTAATTTTGCCTTGAAAAAAAGGTGACCACTACCCCCCCCCCCCATTTCATTTTTTTTCCTTGTTAATTTTTTTAGGTAAGTAAAAAACATTTTCTCAGGTTGCCCCCCCCCCCCCCCCCACTTTCAAAAACGATGCTACGTGCCTGAATTATATAGAATTATTTTGACTTTTTCCTTGGTAAGCCGCCCGTAGGATTGTGTATTTAGAGGCAAACACCTTAGTGCGGGTATTACTGTCTCATGACAGCATCTAGTTTTTATTGAAAAAGTATAGATGGATATAGTATTTGTATATTCACAAATCAAAGGTAAAAAAAATTGAGGGTGCATTTACACGGAAAAGATTTAGGGAAATACTGTTAAATACAAATATCTAAATTTTATATACTCAAATATTTAAAGGTTATATACAGAACACTTTTACAATACTTACTAGTCATGGTAGCGATGTGGTGGAGTGCTCACTTCTGAGCGAGAGGTTTGAATTTGATTTTTGTTTCAATTGTCACAACAAGTTTATAACACATAACGTAGCAAATATAAAGGTGAAGTCTGTTTCTTTGTCATACTATCGGTGTTCAACAAGGACGTAAAAGTCTTTCTGATATGACCCTCAAAACGTTGATCCCTTTTCCCGGTAGACACTTGGAAGATAACGAATCCTTACTTTACATGTAGAATGGCCCTTGCAGCTGATTTTAATTATACCCGCACTTTCTAAAGAAAGTTCGGCTATATTGTTGTTACTCATGTCCGTCCGTCTGTCACACTTTTCTTCCCTGAACTCCTTTTACATTTTACACAGTAGCCTAATCATCTTGAGAGATGGTTGGTGGTGTCATGTAGATGTGCAGTATGGTTTTGGAATTTTGATTTTGCCCCGGAGGGTCAAATGCGGGTCGAAAAATGATTTTTTTTTTATGCAAAAGCCCTGTCTTCCCTGAACTCCTCCTACAGTTTACTTAGTAGTCTAATCATCTTTTGGGAGATGGTTGGTGGTCTAATGTAGATTTGCAGTAAGGTTTTGGAATTTTGATTTTGCCCCGGGGGGTCAAATGGGGGTCGAAAAATGACGTTTTTTATGCAATAAGCCCCGTCTTCCCTGAACTCCTCTTATATTTGACTCGGTAGCCTAATTATCTTTTAAAAGATGATTGGTGGTGTCATGTAGGTGTGCAGTAAGGTTTTGGAATTTTCATTTTGCCCGGGTGTCAAATGGGGGTAGAAATTTGCTTTTTTTTTTTTTTTTTTTTTTTTTTTTTAATATTTGATATGTTTAATCACATTGCTTTCCAGAACTTCCCTAATATTTCGTGCATTAGTTTTAAACCATGATCATTTGGAAAATGATTGGTTTATTTTGTGTATGTGTAAAATGGTTTCAAAATTTGCATTTTCATGTGGATGGCAAAAAGGGGCAGGACAAAATGGCCCCTCCCTAACCCAGGGGATCATGATTTGTACAAACTTGAATCTACACCTCTTGAGAATTTTTCCATATTAATCATGCTCTTGTTGTTCTTGAAAAGAAAAATTTTGAAGATTTGTTACTTTTTATTCGTAAATAAAACTTTGATTCCTAATTGTGATCTTACCCTAGCCTTTAAGGTCATGATTTGAAAAACTAGAAATATGTCTGTAGGACATAAATGTCCCGCTGGATGTATATAACTAAAGCTACATGAAAATTTGTATTAGTGTATAAAGTTTGATGAAAATATCTTGAACAGTTTCTTTAATTTAGAATTGAAACTAAAATCTAAATAAATTGGATATAGATAATAAATTCCCACCAAAATATGTATAAGTGCATGCTAAACATAAAAATGTCTTAAATTATTTCTTTCAAACTAAGCAAAATAAAAATCAAATAGGAGGGAGGTCAAGGTCACAGGAATGTGCAAGGTGAAGATTTTGATGCAGTTGAATGGCTCTCACTAATACATATCAGCATATTATGTTTGATAAAAATATCTTGAATGATTTAATGAAACCGAGCTTAACACTTTTTTTAAGAAAATAGAGTTGGGGTCAAAATGTTGTTGCAGTTGAAAAGCTTACATCAGTATGAATTTACTATTAGCATATGAAGTTTGAAAAAATATAATTAATGTTTTTTTTTAAATTTACATAAACACATATTTTAAAAAGTGAGTTCAAGGTCAAAGAAAAATTCAAGGTCAAAATAAGTTGATGCATTAATAGCTCTCAGCAGTATGTATCAGCATATGAAGTTTGATAAATATATCTTGAATTATTTATTCATAACTGATCTAGACATTAATTTTAGAAAAGTGAGGTCAAGGTCACAGGAAAGGTCAAGGTAAAAAAAAATGAAGCACTGTAAAGCTTACATCAGTATGAATCATCTTGTGCAGTTTCATTACACAACTTGAATGGTTTCTTTAAAATAAAGCTAAACACGAATTTAAAGAAAAGTTAAGTGAACGTAAAAGGAAAAGTCAACGTCAAAAAATATCGCAGTTGGATATTTACATCAGTATGCATCAACATATGAACTTTGATAAAAATATCTAGAAAGTTTTTTTGAACCCTATGAAAAAACAGATGAAAGGGTGGAGGACGGACATGACAAAAACTATACATGTATTCCTAATCAAGATGTGGCATAAAAAACTTGAATCTACATTATATGAAGATGTTTTCATATATTAAGATTATACAAGCAAATTCAAAGAATTTCTGTGTTTTAGTGAATGGGATGCCATAATTTATGGCAGATTGTGTGTCAAATATGCACCCCTATCATATATCAATTTTTGAAAATTAGGTCAAAGGGGAAAAAATCATACCATGCTCGGAAACATTTTGTTGCAGGTAATGTACATGTCAAATGTGAAAGTCCTATCTCTTTTGAATTAAAAGTTTTATATATATATATATATATATATATATATATATATATATATATATATATATATATATATATATATATATATATATATATATATATTATATATATATAATATAATACATACTTTTGAAAAGTAGGTTAAACTTCTAGGTCAAGGTCACAGAGTCACAAATCATGATATATTTAGAAAAGTCTTTTCACATGTAATATGCATGTATACTTTGAATGTCCTATCTTTTGTCTTTCAAAATGATCAATTGAAATGTTATTGTTTGGAAAGTAGGTAAAACTTGAAGGTTAAGGTCTCACTTGGGTTAAAAAATCATAGTATATATAGAAAGTTTTGTGGTAATGTACATGTGAAATATGAAAGCCCTATCTCTCATTTTTCAAAAATCATGACCAAGGTTGAATTTTTTGTGACAAATGCACATACTGTCAATAAGATGGACAGACTGACAGACAAATGAGATTTAATGTCCCCTCCCTTTTCCAAAAACGGGGGACAATAATGCCCTTGCTGTTCTTGAAAAGAAGATTTATGATGGAAAACATCTCTTGCAATTTTCTTAACGCGAATCAATATTGTGTTTTATGTCATTTGTTTGTTTGTTGTTAAACTCTCAGGAATTTTTCACTCATATGGAGACACCACCACTTGAAAAATAATGAGGACAAGTCAGATTTGAGGTCAACATTAATTCATTTTAGGAGTTTTCAACCATTCAGACGTAAAGAAATTTTAACTCAATCCTTCTCCTCACCCTTTCTCAGACCCCTGTTTGTTTATTTATTTATTTTATTTAATGCAGTCGTATTGTGAACATTTCCAGTTCATTAGGAGAGTGGGAATGACCTCCAGGGGTTCATAACCTTTATACCATTAAATTTACATAACAACATGACAGAAGAAACAAAATTATGTATAGTGAAATGGAAAAAGTTTCCTACTATTTAGGAGTTTGTCATTACAGGGACAGGAGATTGCCCCCCCCCGGAATTTGTAGGACTATAATATATACTGAAGCAAATAAAATTGACTTTGGATGCCCTGAGTGTCCCTCCACCCTAGAAAACAGACCCCACCATAACTTTTTTTTTGCTTCTCAGGAAACTCTGGTTCCCCCTCCCTCCCAAAAAAAAATCTGGATCTTGTAACTGAATGTAACGTCGATAACGGGGGATAACTCTTCAGAATGTGAAATTCGTCTGTTGTAGCATTTGATGACCTTTGATCCTTTAAACTTTAACCTTACCATTTGCATTTCAGACTATTTTACCCAAATCTATACCAAAACTTGTACTTACCAACTGTCATAGGTCCTGTCAACTTCATGAAATATAATCCAATTAAAACATAAAATGAAATAATTCCTACTGACATACATGCAATGATGTGTACACCACACTGCACGTGCAGTGCAATCTATAAATGGTAATGATAAAACTAGCACTTAAGTTGGGTACGTGACGCAAGCCCAATGTGATGCAGGTGTTCAGATACATGTATGGTACAAGAACAAATTGAAAATTATCATTTACAAAAGATCTTAACTTTGCCATCTAGGCCTATTTCCAAAAACAGGTAAATAGGATGTGTTTGTGTGTGTGTGTGTATGTTGATGGGAGAGGGGTGAGGGGTTGACTAAATTGATTGGGTATATAGCAGCTTTCAAGAAGTTTCTGCCTAATCAAATAAAAAAAAAAGGTTTTGCACATTTGAAAAATTTATCAAAAACGCTTTACACTAATTTGAATAATATTTGATCTATATGAGAAAATAGATTTAAAAAGTTCCAATTATGGGCCAAAAATTTATATCCCTCTTTTATCAAACCTAAGGAGTATATATGAATAGAGCCAATTTTGGCCCCCTAAAAATCAACATTTTAGAATGGCATTACAAATTAAAGCTATATATAAAGTAAAATTAAGATATTCATTTTAAGGGGCCAATTGAGACACTTATCATATATTGCTCTTTACATCATTAATTGAATTCTGTTGTTTAATTTCAGACTGGTAATGAATTTAGAATATGAAATACCTATAAGATCGAGGCCCATGGGTCACATGGTCACCTGAGCATATCATGCTCAA
The DNA here is from genome assembly GCF_032062105.1 of Saccostrea cuccullata. Taxonomy (NCBI): domain Eukaryota; kingdom Metazoa; phylum Mollusca; class Bivalvia; order Ostreida; family Ostreidae; genus Saccostrea; species Saccostrea cuccullata. The sequence continues at coordinate 47,465 of NW_026934451.1, forward strand.
TTTGATGAATACATGTATTTTGTAAATTATTGAACAATTTTGACTTTTCCCTTGGTAAAGCCCAATTTGAAGGAGTGTGCATTTATTGGCAAACACATTAGTGCATGTATTACTGTCTCATGACAGCATCTAGTTTATTTTGGAAATTCTTCACTATTATTTAATAATGTCTCATATGAGTGAAATTAATTCAAAAGGGGCAACATGCAAACAATGATTCACTTTCTTTGTTCAGTGACATTGTCTTTATTTATGAAATGAATTTGTAGTCATAAAACCTTTTTTAAACAATTATGAAACCCCTTTGGAATAAATTCAAATTAAGGTTTGGAAGTTCAAGCGCAAATATAGTTGGTGACAGGTAGACAGCCGGTCGGATAAGTACTATGACAAATACTTAAAATAAATATAGTTGTAATAACATTTTAAAAAGAAAATCTTTACATATATATAGCTATTTATGTAAACTAATTTTAATGTAAAGTCTAAAACAATTTAAGTTTGTAATTTACAAAACTTACCAAAATAAACAGTGCTAAGACTATTCCCACAAATTTTTCCTTCCTTTATTTCCTGTTAAATTGACAACTTCATATCAGTTCTCAATGATATTGGCATTTCTCAATGTCAAGACAAATGTTTCAAATTTATATGTGGTGATTACATGAGTCGAGTTTAGAAATAAAAATATTCAGAATCAAGAGAGCCACTTTATAGAAAACTCAGAGAATGAAAAATCGGGTTAACTACTGGGGATTTAAAAACATGAAAAAAGTATGAATTTATACTTCCTTATTCTGCATGAATTTTAATGTTATGTGAACGCTTTGTTCATACACTAAGCACACATGAAAACGTTAATTGAAAGGTAACGTTGTCGCAAGTAAGCTTTGACATCAAGATTGAATCATAATGTTTACATTCATTTGATAAATTGGGCGTGAGGTTTATGTTCCTTGATTTTATCGTTTAAAAATATATAGACATGATAGGCATTAAATGAGTGAAATGTGTTATTTTTACATGTTGCTATTTGAGAATATGTAAGCCGTATCATCGGATAAGACCGTATTAGGCGAGGTTTTGTGTCCCAGTAGGTGCTTGTGCATTGAAATAGAAGTAGCATATTGGATTGAAAGATGTTTTGAATAATCAACTCCTTTTATGTTGAGCACAGTGGCTTAGCTACCATTGGTCACTTAAGACACCTGCCTACACTTATTTTTTTTTCAGAAAAAAATTAAATCATATTTTAATGTTACATTAAAGTTCTGAAATTTAAGAAGTTCAAAAGTCATTTATAATTTAATTAGGACTCTTGATTTGTGTGTGTGTGTCTAGGGGGTTGGGGGTTGGGGGTAACAAGAAAAAAAAATGACAATTTAACCTGAGAAAAAAAATTGTGAAGAAAAAAAAAATCGACAACATTACTATGATTTCAAAATGCTACAAGAATAGAAGGTAGGGGGCAACCAGTATCTCAAGGAATTTAGGGGAAACAAAAAAAAAAAAAGAAAAAAAAAGAAAAAAAAGACGAAAGATGTTTTGATTTCATAAACAGCTCAACCCATTTTTTAAACTCACATGGTTTTTCGCACAAATGAAGGTCACATTTGTGTTATAAAAATTACCATTTTCTAACTTCAGTACGATGAAACAGCCCTGCGTTGTATTTCATTTATAAATTCAAGGACAGAAGTCCTTTAGAGTCATTATCTTAAGTTTCTAAAGTGCATGTATAAAAAATGGGAATTAATCAATAAATGGTACGATGTTTCTACTATAGGATTCTACCATAGGTTTTTACAAATTAAATAAAACGAGCTTTTATTGATACAATGTAGTTGAAAATTATTAATTTTCTTCTTAAAGGTGATTATTTTTCAAAATTCTTTGCTCATTTACCATACTCCTCTTGGTTTTGTCGAAATGTAGCGCCGAAAAATGATAACATTGCAGAAAGAAACCACACTTAAGGGTAGGATATTAAAGTATTGTTTAATTTTGAAAATAGTATATTATTTCTATGAAAAGGAAAATTCTATTGCATTTACGGTTTGAAACGTTAAAATTTTGCATTGGGTTTTATCTTTCACGATTCTAGATTTTCGAAGGTAACTCTGAAAAATGCCACCTTATAAACACGCAAGCAGTTAAACAGATGAAAATACCATTATCATCCCGCGCTAAAGAGTCGGAATATACACAAAATACAAGTTACACAAGGTGTACTGTGCCGTTTCTGCAAAGAGATACTGCTTTCAAAAGAACGGAGAAAAAGACAGCTACGATTGGCAAGAAACAACAAAAAATCAAATGGGAATAGTTGTTATTTTTCAGCCATGAATATATCAATATTCTATTAACTGATCTGTGTAAATTATGTTGATGTAAATGAAATAAAACTAAAATAATGTAAACAAGTGCTTTTAAAATACATTTTGTTGTCTCTCTACACAATATTACATATATGGCAATGTGACCTGAATTTGTGCGAAAAACCATGGAGCTTAAAAAGTTCGTTGAGCTGTAATTGCCAGATCTAAATTTGTCTGTGATTGTTTTTGAAAGCTATTTTTCCTCCTTGTTCTAAATTTGATAACGCTAGAAGAATAGGAAAAACTCTCCTAACTAAAGACCATTTGTAAATATTTTGTTAAAAAAAAGATGGAATACACTTTCTTAAAAAGTTTTTCTTCATGTTAAAGAGATCAGAATTTTGTTTTCCACAGATCCAGAATCAGTTTTCCAGGGGTCTCAAAATAGTGAAATTCAAAACACGATGGAATGCACTTTTTCTTTTAGTTTTTCTTCATGTTGAAGAGATCAGAGTTATGTTTTCCACAGATCCAGAATCAGTTTCCCAGGGGTCTCAAAAAAGTGAAATTCAACTGTGAAAAACCTATATGGTGGTGGGGGAGTTGGGGGAAGGGAAGAATCGTTGACTTTTAATGCTAATATACATAAGACTTTTCATACCAACTTAACACAGATTTGCATTTTCCAGAGGATCTGCATTTTCAAGGGGAGGGTCCAAGGTAACTTGTATGTACATTTAATATCTCTGCAGATACCAAGGGGGCCAAGACCCCTTCACTCTGCTCTAGATCCGTGCATGCTTACAAGTAACAAATAAGATGTATCTGATAAGGAGTTAATCATTTTTACGCCCCGTAAACGAAGTTTTGGGGGTGTATAGTTTTTGTCGTGTCCGTCCGTCCGTCTCTCTGTCTGTCTATCTGTTTGTTTGTCCGCAAAAACTTTAACCTTTCCCATAACTTTTGATTTAGCGGAGCTATGAGTTTCATATTTCACATGTGTATTTCTTGTGGCAAAACCTTTCTTTGGGTACCACCAAATATGACGTTTTGACCTTGACCTTGGAGTTTGACCCACTTACAAAAATTCCAAACTTTTCCTTGGGCCATGTCTTTTGAACAGTAAATACCAGGACATTTATACTTCCCAAATGTATTTTTTGTTGAAAGACCTTTCATAGGATACCAACAACCATGACCTTTTGATTTTGACCTTGGAGATTTCCGTCCTTTAACCTTGGCCGTAACTTTTGAACAGTAAGGGGTAGGGCTTTCATACTTCATATATTTAATTTCTGTGAGAAGATTTATTCATTGGATACCAAGAACTTTGACTTTGACCTTGGAGTTTGGCCCACTTTTAAAAAGCAAACCTTGACTATAACTTTAAAAGGGTTAGGGCTAATGCATTCGTACTGTAAATATTTCAACCTTGTGACAAGACCTTTCTCTGGGTACCACTAAATCTGACTCTTTTACCTTGACCTTGGAGTTTGACCTACATTTCAAAATTGGTAACATTGACCATAACTTCTGAAGGGTTAGTACCAGGGCTTCCATATTTCACAATGTATTTTTTGTGGCAGAACCTTTCATTAGATACCAATGACCTTGACCTTTTGACATTGACCTTGGAGATATCAAGAAATACCAATATATTAAATTTGCATATAAGAAAAGTTTTACCTTTGCTATGTTGCCATACGGGGGCATCATTGTTTCACACACACACATCTTGTTTTTTCTCATTTTGTTTGGGTTCCAGTATAGATGTACGTATTCCTAGCTTTTAGTGGTGCATTACACTCATACAATATTTACACATGATATTCAGCTACTTGTATCAATACATCGATGCTAAAAGGCCAACTTACACCACAGAGTGATTAACACCTAGCTTCAGTACCAACCAAGGCACAAAAAGGAGAAACAATTTAGCTTACAATTTCAGATGGATGAAATTGTACATTATTGGAACGTCATCACAGCCGCAAAATTATTCATCAAAAATCTTGAAGGAACAGATGCCCCTAATGAGCTAATCACAGTATCATGACAAGTCTTTGTCTCTGAAGTACAAATGCTGACACATTTTCCTCAAATGGAAGCTCAAATGCGGATATGTTGGCAAGATGATCAAAACTTTAAACAACATAGACAACAATCAATTATTTAAAAAGAAAAATCTCCATGCAAATATAATAAACATTTTATGGTTACAAATGTTATGAAAAGTGAGAGAACCTTGCACAGCAGCCATAAACATCGATAATGATGAAAATGCTTACCTTGAGCGATCAACAAGGTCATTCAAGAAATTTAGGTAAATGATTTTATCAATCAAAAAAAAAATTATACCTAGTCAATTTATGATCCCTCTCCATTGCTAAATAATAAGAAGTAAAAAAAAATCAAAAATTAAACTAGCTCGTATTTACATCGTTAAAACATCTCAGCTAGCAAGGCTCGCCCAAAGTTCGATTCTGATTGATTGATTGATTGAATATTGTGTAACGTCACTATCGAGAATTTTTAACTCATATGGAGTCGTCACCGTATGCCAGTGAAGGGCTTCAAATTTAGACCTATACTCGGCACTCAGAGCCATTGAGCAGTGAGGGCTCTTTATCGTGCCAACACCTACCGTGACACGGGACCTACGTTTTTAGGGTAACATCCGAAAGACCCTTGACTTTCACCTCTAGTGCCGAGTGCTTGGCGAAGGAACGGTCACTACCTATGTTTACGTCTTAGGTATGACGCGGCGCCGCATACGAGAATCCAACTCGATCCTCCCGATCACGGAGCGAACGCTCTACCACTAGGCAACCGTAACCGGTAAATTCGTTCCTGGGTTAAGCGGTTAATATATGTTTCCCTTGTGTTGAAATGAACAATCCACACCGCCCTCTGCAAATTAACACATGTTCTAAGACTGTACCAGTAGATAGGATAGACCTATACAGAGCAAGACCCTTATAAGTTTGGAAAGCACTTTGAAACTAGAGGTACTGTGAGCAATGAGCTCACTAAATGATACCCCCCGCCTCCCATAATGTCTATGTGTTGCTATATATTGTTTTACGGTAATGTGTAAAGAGGAATAACTCGTCCTATCAAATGTTATCCAGAAGCTTCTATAGTGACTTCATGGGTAAACATATAATGACAATGTCCATGTTTTGCTATGGGAAACCTAAAATACGTGTCGAATAAAAAAGTAAAATAGTAGGTCACAATGGCAATATGTAACAGAGACTCCATGAAAGTTTCATTAAATTTCACTCAGTAGTATAAGAGGAGTTGTGGATAAGAGTTAAAGCGTAACAGATGGACGGACGGACGGACAGACGTACAGACGGACGGACTGAAATCCCGATTACTATGTATCTTCCCACTTTTCAAGCGGGGGGTATAATAAACATATCCAAAATCGTGTTGGATTCCAAACAAAATTATATTTTAAAGGTACTTGGACACAGATTTGAAGTTAATATTTTCTCCATAATATCACGAATTATATATTCTAATAGCATTTCACACAAAAATTAATTAAAAATCTTATTTCATTTAAAAGTTGTTAAAACTTCAATTTTTTTGGCGGGTTTGATTGACTCATCCTGGCAATTTCACATATTCAACTTTATTCTTAATCCTTTAGAAAAGTGGCAATCTTGTTGTGTATTAATGAGAAATATTAAAACTTTAATCCAGAAAAATAATTTTATTCAGAATAGAAATGTTAGAAAACAAAACTACTTTCACAAGTATCGTCATTCCGAGCTAAGTCGTGTGTGCAAATCGATCACACTCGTGTTATGTACACAGTTTTTGTAAACAAGGCACGAGCTCTGTTTTTATTTATGTTTAGATTTCACCGGGTGCGTTCTGAATCGTCACAGTCTGCTTACCAAAACTGCACGGACTGAGAATATAGTGTGTGTTTGTTTTGCTTTCGAACATGTCTACTCTGAATTTTCTGAATTATAGTATCAATATTTTGCATTCATACACAACAAGATTGCCACTTTTCCTAAGTATTAAGAGTAAAATTAAAATTTGTGAAAGTGTAAGGATGTGTCAATCAAACCCGCCAAAAAAATTAAAGTTTTAATAACTTTAAAATGAAATAAGATTTTTAAGTAATTTTTGTGTGAAATGCTATTAAAATATATACTTCGTAATATTATAGAGAGAAAAAAAACAGAAAATATTAACTTCAAATCTGTGTCCAAGTATCTTTAAAATCAATGATGACCAAACATTGAAGAGTTTACTAGGTTAACAAATGCATATTGAAAATTCTCCGTTTTCTTTTTTGATTGCATCTCATGTTTTTTTTTATGTCCCTAATTTAAAGAAAGGAAAATATAATGCTATCCATGCCTTATCTATAAATATACATAACATTCCTTGAGATAATTAGATCTTGAAGTTTAGTTTCATACAGATCAATATATTTTGCTCTTATACATGTACATGTTCTATTTTAGCGAAGATGCCACTATCAGTAATTTGTCTACAAAAAGCCTTCTGTACTTCTTGTATATACACCGTTTAGTCTAACATACTGTTTCCACTTGATAAAAAAATGATTTGATCCCTTTCTCATTCAAGGTCATAGAAGGTCTTTATCTATTGCTGGCTGATACCTCTGTGTGGTGCCGTTACAATACCACACATTTATATTTTGACATTGATACAGGTCATTTTATTAACTACTGTATGATTATGAAGCTATATAATTGCATTTTGAATGTGAAAAAAATATATAATTCACTATCCTTACTGGGTTTATACAAATGATCACAATGCATCTTATGAAATAAATAACTTTATTATAGATAGGATATAACATATTATTGATTAACTTCGATATAGCATATTAATCAAAAAGGGCAATGAATAATGTTAAATAATGATAATATTTTTAATGTGTATAAACATAATTTAAATAAAAAATAATCTTATCCGTCTGGGTTGTGCAGGACAGTGTTTAACTGCTGCATCTTATGAAGCATGCACACTGTATGACTTAGGTAGAACAAAACAGGTCAGTGTTTAAAACTGCTGTTTAACAGGTCAGTGTTTAACTGCTGTATAACAATCGTGATCAAACAGGTCAGTGTTTAACTGCTGTATAACAATCTTGATCAAACAAGTCAGTGTTAAACTGCTGTATAACAGGTCAGTGTTTAACTGCTGTATAACAATATTGATCTAACAGGTCAGTGTTTAACTGCTGTATAACAATCCTAATCAAACAGGTGAGTGTTTAACTGCTGTATAATGACAAAAATTATTTATGAATCATTACCCCTCCGAGTTTAGCAGGTCAGTGTTTAACTGCTGAATTTCATGAAGTACATTATATGACATAGATAGGTTATAGCAGACAAGTGTTTAGCTGGTGTTTCAATCCAAGTTTCAGGTTAGGTTTCCTCTCAGAAGTATAACGCATAACTATATGCGTTGTTTCACTATATAAACTGGGTTACATGTCCATCACTTCTTGCTTTTATTTGTAATTTTTCTACAGTGGTGAGTTTTACCCATCGATAAATTTAGTGTGCGTTGCAGAGAATATTTATTTCATTGTAAGACTTTTGAAATTTCTGTTCTTGCTTAGCTAGGAAAAATATCTAAAATATCTCATAGCAGAACCTAAATACTGCCAATTTCTGTTACCTGGAGTACCTACATTTTAACAACAAAACCTTTTATACCTCTTAATAAATAAGACCCAATCAAATTTTCGTCAGCTGTATCGTGATTTCAAGATATCTATTCGGACTACAAATATGCAAACATGATGTCTATACCATAATTGCATCAAGTAGTACTACAAAATGTATCGACAAAACTGTAATCTTCAATTTACACGTGTTTTTGACTTTTTATCAATTTCCACACGTGACGTCAAACATTTTATGGTTAGGTCATTTGAACATTTTTGAGAGCATATTAAGCAAGACACACCACTGACAATCTTTTCTTTTTTTATTTTCGGACAAACAGTCAAAATATTCCGCACATTATATTATCATGGGTTACATTTTCCATTTACCGGTAATATATAATTGTCCTCCTTTGTATAACAAATACTGTCGCATCAAATATGGTTCGGGTTACTTTCTGGCATTCTACTGTTACCTTGGTGGAAACAGAATTCCTAGCAGATATACATGTAAATATTCCACCCATTTCAGAGTGCATTTCCAAAATTACAACATACTTTAATATACAATAATATTGAATATACAAATTTGATTAAATATGCATTTTATGTCTACCATATCCTTGAATGATTAGTCTAAAAGATCAACTACGCTTGAATGATATGATGTCAGAGACTACACCTAATACATGTAGATATTATGTCCTACACAATGAATACTGATCTCAAACTTAACATTGGTTTCTTAAAAGCAAAGCAAAACATGAAGCTTATTTGGATCTCAATGATTTAAGGTTAAAAGATTCTGATTTGCATGAAAAGAGATATTTCAAAAATGTCGGAAAGAAAAAACAAAATATCGCAAATCAAAAAGTGGAATATTTTGTTTCTTAAAATTCAAGATATGAAATGCAGACATTATGTTGTACTTGATAAAATGATGGTAGAGCATAAGTTTTTGTTGTCAGCTGGAAAGTCCTTAAATCCGTTTAAATACATTCAAAAAATGATACAAGCTTAAGTTTCTCATTAACACCGCAAAATAGCTTGAGAATATGAAAAACATAAGATTCTATCATAAACACCTTGTGAAAATCAAAGAGCACGGTAAACCTTGTACATGTACCACTGCCTTGTTACTTTATGAGGTTACAAAAAAGTTATTTAATTAAACTAGTAAAGAAGGTAAATTGGCAAACATGTTGGAAAAGTACATGCATTTGTCAATCGGGATTCACCCAGGTCAGTTTGCAAAGTAACACCTTCCCCCTCAATTTTACATATATATATATATATATATATATATATATATATATATATATATATATATATATATATATATATATATATATATATATATATATATATATATATATATATATATATATATATATATATATATATATATATATATATATATATATATATATATGCCACGAGTTTTCCGCAAAAAACACGGGGCCCCGTGGACTGCAAGTCCACGCTTTAGCGTGGACCTAGAACCATGTCAGCGTCTTTGAAGTCAGCCTTTCTGTGCACCGTTTAAAACGGTGTGTCACAGTTTTTATGATAAATATTTTAAACATTTTCCTTGCCCTTAATTAATAAAATTAAATCAACTTTCTTTTGAAATATTTGTTGTACTTTTCCATAAATTAATATTGGTTATTTATCGCATACAGATGTTTAAACTTATAAGATGCCTTAAATTTAATAACAACGTACTCGTGTCAAGCAAAAAAAATGTATAATCACGTTTTAAGTTAAATCCTAGTTATATTAGTCATAAAAAGTTCAATAGACTATTATTATTATTATTATATTTCACTAAGAGGAAACACACTTTCATAAATGAATTACTTGATTGTCTCTTCTTTCGATTTTGATTTTAACCGTGTTCAATTAAATTGTTGATACAAGATCGTTTTTACCTACGTAAGCATTCATACAAAGTACATATCAGATGCGTGATTATACTAAGTGAATTAGTATTTTGTAAGAATTTAAAAAAAAAATAATAATTATATATGTACTTTGTTTAGAATAATTAAAAAAAAATACGTATCAGACTCGCACATTATTTCAGGCTACTATTTAATACCGGTACCGATACGCGGCGAATCATTGGACAGGTTTAGATAAGGATTATTGCCGTGACTAACACTGAAAATCTGTAATTATGTAAAATATGGAGATAAATATTAAATGGGGTAAACTCGAAAATCTACTGAACAGGCAGAGATGATAATCTGATAAATTTCTATAATTAAAATAGTTATTAACTTATACGCTGAATACAGAATACACCAGCCGAATTTTTGGCAAATGAAATGTACTAACTTCGGTACGAATATTACTTCATTCTGAAATACGAGTATATAGTTTGAAAAATGAAACGAAAAAAAATCAGTTTGAGAAAACATATAGCGACTTTTAAAAATGTGTCCCCCCCTGTGTGTTTCTAGAAAGCGGCTGGTTAAAACTTGATCAGAAGTCTGCAAATTTATGTTATGTTCTTTACATGCTTATCTGTGTCTGAAATAGGATAAATAAATTAACAAAGTACATGTAAGTTTATAATCATTGTTGTACTGAAACCTGGAAAATGAATTTCACATGATATCGGTTGAGTGTGTTATACACTTCCTGTGGTCAGAGCGAAAGAATTTGAAAGGTGTGATAAACATGTGTGTGCCCCTGGCTCACCGGCAGAGACCCAATATATATTTTAAACAGGTGTGAACTCGGAACTGACCATAAGATTGTTTCAAATTACAAGTGAAATTCTTTCCGCGTAAACAGACTTTCAAGGTCACCTAGCGTCATGGGACAAGTGATGCACGAGGATTTTGTGCGTACAGCATATACAGAGAACAAATTTGATTGCAGTAGGCCCTAAATGGGTTTGATATGAAAAAAAAGTTGTGTCAATTATAAATAGAATTATAGAATGATGAATTGTATATAACCTCCGTTACTTAAATAAAACGAAGGATCCAAAAAAAAAAAATACAGACTATTTTAGAAGGGGGTTGTATGAGTCTCACTCTCTCTCTCACTCACTCTCTCTCTCTCTCTCTCTCTCTCTCTCTCTCTCTCTCTCTGGTACTGCTTTTATACACTTTACAAGAAAAGAAAAACTTATTTGAATAAAGAAAATCTTTTTTAAATAATAACTTACACTGAAAGGATTTTAAAAACATAACGTGGTAGTGAACACTACACTATGAAAATAATATTTGCTGTTACGAGAAATACGCTTTGAAATTATTGCATTAATTTCGTGTTTCTGCTGACGATTTTCGCATCCACATTCAGAATAATTCAAGATGAAAAAAAAATACATGTATTTTAATAAGGAATATACATAATAATGCTTGGATCGTACACAAGTGCTGTACATGTTAAAACCATGAACATAAATACAGCTCGGATTTAATACAATACTACAGAATGTGTGACACGAATGCAGCTCGACGCCATTTCGTCTTCCTTTGTTACATGAATTAATGAGATTAAATTATTCATTTCAAATAAAATTCATAATTTTGATTTTGTAACGTGAATGAATAATTTCATTTAATAAAAATTTCTAGACACACAGTTAATTCAAATGAAAATCATTTAATTTTTTTTTTGTTTACCGATATCTAATCTCAATACCATGCGTGCCATTCAGAGTCCAATACCTGGTTGAATAAAAACGATTATTATATATACATAAACCAAAGTTATAAATAGTCATCAAAATTTATTAAATTTTTATCAGAAACAAACGATTTTGTTTGTAGTACTATTTACACGGTGCAGCTTGGAGGAAAATTTTCTGGACACTCGGTGTAACACGGAGGGAAATTTACTGGACACGGTGCGACACGGAGGACATTACCTGAGATTTTTCTAGACACGGTGCGGCATGGTGTGCCTACCTGTATATTTCAAATCAACACACACCGTGCTACACCGTGTACACGGTGTAACACAGAGCGTTTCACATGGTGTTTTTTCCACCGAGCGATGCGGAAAACTCGTGGCCTGTACTGTGTATATATATATATATATATATATATATATATATATATATATATATATATATATATATATATATATATATACTTGTATATGTATCATAACAAAAATTGCAGTAAATATAAAAATGAAACATATTTTATGAGTTTGCACTATTTGGCTTAAAGAGATAGCAGATGCGAGATCTGAAGTTAAAAATAAATCATTAGAATCAATAAAATTTACTTGTGTATCTAAAGATCCACAAGTATGTGGTTGGAAGTAATTACAGATGCTTACCAATAGAAATTAAGATTTTATCACGGACGGTCCCACGAAATATATCATGGGAATGCAAATGTGTCTTTCTTGTTTATGAAGATGTATTTGGTTAAAAGTAATTAAAAATGCTGACCACTATAAGTTTAACTTTTTACTCAGATAAGTCCAAGGAATAAATCATTGGGAAAGTAGTTATAAATTTGTTGGTGAAAAGGGGGATTTGGTTAGGATTAATTAAAGACGATGACTACTGGGAATTGAGCTTTGAAACCTGGACGGTTAATCTGGTATAAAATGAGCGGATGACGGACATACGCCAGACAAGAGCTGGATTGTGTCTGTCTCTGTTTCATTTTATACAGGTAAGATTATTTTGTAGACTTGCGCGTTTTTGTAAAGTTATTAAGTTTTCAGATGGTTTACTTTTAATTATCTACTAGAGTTATTTACATATTAAGATAGTTTTATTGTAACACAGTAATCTTTATTATAAGTTTTAGTATTGTGTGTAAAATTATTTATGTCATGTAATCGGATTTTTATTTAATAAAAGACAAGAGCTGGAT